>NW_024712420.1:130000-155000 GCF_018991925.1 Homarus americanus
CTCAGTGTTCACGTGGTAAGCTTATTTTTCTTGATATTATTTTTTTACCATGGGACGAATTTTGTCTTATTTTTATTTCTCCAACTTTTAGCGACTTATACAAGAATAAACAGGTTGATTATGTACGTGTGTTAGGTGAGTAGTGGATATTAAGTAACACTAGTTGTTACTTAAGTGGTCATTGTGAATCTTTTATTATGTTTCAACTGTATTCGTGTGGTTTAGTGTAATGTGAGCTGGTGGTGGTTAGGATTGTGGTAGTAGTAGTGGTGGTGGTGATAGTGGTGGTGGTGATGGTAATTAGTTAATTTTGCCACTTACAGCGACTAGTTTATTGTGCATCCCATACTCATCCTGTGAGCGGTAGCGTAAAGGATTACATAGTCGAGGTCACAAAGGGTCAGTATAACTAACCCCAGTGGTCAGGATATTATGGTATTGAATGTTACAGAATATTTGAAAAAAAAATTATTAAGTTCTGTACACAAAAGAGTAACTTATTCGTAACTGCGTGAGTACAGGAGTGTGAGGCAGTATGTCTGACCGCACACATTACATTTAGTCTTGTTCACATCTGCCTGAGGAACATACTGCCAGAGGTACTTATATCCTAACCTTAGTCTAGCGGTTACAACATCTTGTAATCTAGTGATCTTGTTACTTGTAGTGGTGGTTGTGGGAGTGATAGTGGTGGTAGTGATGATGATTGTGGTGGTAGTGATGATGATTGTGGTGTGGCAGTGATGATGATTGTGGTGGTATTGATGATAGTTGTGGTGGTAGTGATGATGATTGTGGTGGTAGTGATGATGATTGTGGTGATAGTGATGATGATTGTGGTGGTAGTGATGATGATTGTGGTGGTAGTGATGATGATTGTGGTGGTAGTGATGATGATTGTGGTGGTAGTCAGGGTGGTGGTGGTGATGGTGGTAATGGTGATGGCGGAGGTAATGCTCAGTTCCCGGAAATACATATTTATTTTGACTTTGTAAAGTATAATGAAGTTGAGAGATTGTTTGATCTTCGTATGTATGTATGTATGTATGTATGTATGTATGTATGTATGTATGTATGTATGTATGTATGTATGTATGTATGTATGTATGTATGTATGTATGTATGTATGTATGTAATATAACGCAAAAACTTACAAAGATATTATAGAATTCCCATTAGGCAAATAATATGATTTTTTGACTCTAAAAGTTGTAAATAAAAGCATCGTGGTTCAGAAGTGAGGAAATCTTTATTAGAATTAGACTCTAACTTTGGCTAAAATATTCTGAAAGTCAATTTAGATAGGACCATTACACCTGCCGGCCGCTACAGGTATATCATAGTTGATCGTTATGGAAAACAAGAAAACTTTTGTAAGAATATTTGTGAAAAAAAAGAAATGATATTTTTTTAATTAGGTTAGGTTAGGTTTGGTTAGGTTTGGTTAGGTTAGGTTAGGTTAGGTTAGGTTACTTTAGGTTAGGTTTGGTTAAGTTACGTAATGCTATCTCTCACGGCTACATCCAAGGAGAAGTCATAGATATGTACTAATAGTTTTAGTGTTACCCCATGACAGCAAAAAAAAAATAAACTAATAAAAAAAAAAAAAATAAAATATATTACGTACAGCTTCTTCTATAACACTATATTACATTAAATTAAAATGAAATATCAATCCAAGTCCTCACGACATTATTGAGAAATAAGACGAAACCCTTTTAAAGAAATGTACTGACTAGTTCCTGAGTTTCCGACCGAGTTTTTACTATTCCACTGATCTCTCTCAAGGATTAATACTACATAGCCTGGATCATAATAGACTAACAACAGGTAAAGGTACTGGTGAATAATAATTAACAGGTAATTACGCAAATGAACTAAACCAAATAATAACTTCCCATATTTGTCAATGTTCATAAGTTTTCGATATATAATTGGTTATTAAAGTAATGAAGCTTCATAGTGAATCAATCAATAAGAAAAGTAACTAAATAATATGAAAATTTGGCTTAATTGTATAAAAATATCTTCGTTCTTGAGTCCTGATTCTCCTGGGGTTACCATGAATTATCTCATTAGTTTTATATTATGTATTTGAGGTTAATATAACATTTATTTTAACTTAGGATAGACGATATATTAATAACATCAAGTAAGAAATATTAACATTCCAGTATATCATATAGACGAAAATACTTAGGATATAATTTTATGCCCTATGGTTTTAAGCCTATACAACACTCGGCTATACAGTCATTTATCTTTGTGTGTGTTGCAAGTCTCATTCTAGGTGAGGTTATGTACGTGTCATAAACCTCACTACTAACACACGTACAGGACATGAGGGTTGAGTAATAGCTGGTGTAGAGACAATGATAAACAAGATGACAAAACTATTACAATATATGTTAATTTGAACCACATTTAGGAGATATTATTGAAGGGAGAGGTGGGTGAGGGAGGGAGGGAGAGAAACTGAGGGGAGGGAAGAGAAACTGAGGAGGGAGGAGAGAAACTGAGGGAGGGAAGGAGAGAAACTTAGGGAGGGAAGGAGAGGAACTGAGGGAGGAAGAGAGGAACTGAGGGAGGAAGGAGAGGAACTGAGGGAGGAAGGAGAACTGAGGAGGGAGGGAGAGAAACTGAGGAGGGAGGAGAGAAACAGGAGGGAGGGAGGAGAGAAACTGGAGGGGAGGGGAGAGAACTGAGGGGAGGAAGGAGAGGAACTGAGGGAGGGAAGGAGAGAAACTGAGGGAGGGAGGAGGAGAGAAACGAGGGAGGGGAGAGAAACTGAGGAGGGAAGAGGAACTAGGGGAGGAAGGAGAGAAACTGAGGGAGGGAAGGAGAGAAACTGAGAGGGAGGAGAGAAACTGGAAGGAGGGGAAGGAGAGAAACTGGAGGAGGGAGGGAGGGAGAGAACTGAGGGAGTAAGGAGAGAAACTGAGGGAGGAAGGAGAGGAACTGAGGAGGGAAGGAGAGAAACTGAGGGAGGAGGAGAGAAACTGAGGAGGGAGGAGAGAAACTGAGGGAGGAAGGGAGAGAAATGAGGAGGGGAGAGGAACTGAGGAGGGAAGGAGAGAAACTGAGGGAGGGAGAGAGAAACTGAGGAGGAAGGAGAGAACTGAGGGGAGGAGGAGAGAAACTGAGGGAAGGAGAGAAAGGGGTTGCAGAGGAGTAACTAAAGGCGTGAGGGAGAGTCTGAGAGTTAACTGAGGTAAGTAGACAGGTAGGTACTGAGGAGGTAGGTAGAGTCGACCTACACTTCACAACAGCATTACGCGCCCTGCATGACCCGCATATGAGAGACACTCCCAGTTATTACTTATATTGGTGAACTCTTCGAGGCTGAAGGATAACATCATTGTCCATCAATATATCTGGATGGGTGGTGTGTGTGTGTGTGTGTGTGTGTGTGTGTGTGTGTGTGTGTGTGTGTGTGTGTGTGTGTGTGTGTGTGTGTGTGTGTGTGTGTGACCAGGGACGTCCCTGATAGGATGCATACACACACAACACACGTGAGGAGGATGGGGGAGGGGGTGGGGAGGAGGAAGATGGGGAAGGAGGAGGAGAAAACAGGAGAAGCAGAAGGGAAATTGGCATGAATGAGAGTCGAGGAGGGAGAAAAGGGGAGGTAGAGGGAGGGGAGAGATGGAGGAAATCGGGTGGGGTTAATGGCCAACACCCGCCCACCATCCTCCTATTGTTGCCCCCACCCCACCCCACCCTATCTACCCGCTTACCTGCCTGCTTGCCTACCTGCTGGGTGCCTGTCCGTAATTACCTTGAAATTCATACCTGTTGCCTTGTGCTACCCTGACAGTGTAACCAGCCGTGTGTCCGAAGTGTCCGAGTTTTGTGTGTGTGTGTGTGTGTGTGTGTGTGTGTGTGTGTGTTTAAGAACTTGTTAATTTTTATTCGTAATTTCAATGTATAATTCAATTTGTGGTTTGCCAGTTACTATGTCAGTTTAATTTTTTTTCATACAACAAAAACACACTCTTCACACTCATCTTTCCTGTTACACACCTCCTAACCACAAAATTCACAGACAGTAGTTTAGTTACGTCTTGCTCATCACCTTGTCAGTATATCATCTTGTGTTAAGCTCTGGGTTAAGAGGAAAATGAAAAGAGACTGATACCTCACGCTGCTCCTGGAAACATTAGTGGTGGTAACAGCTTAGAACGTGTGTGTGTGTGTGTGTGTGTGTGTGTGTGTGTGTGTGTGTGTGTGTGTGTGTGTGTGTGTGTGTGTGTGTGTGTGTGTGTGTGTGGTGTGTGTGTGTGTGTGTGTGTGTGTGTGTGTGTGTGTGTGTGTGTGTGTTTGGAGTTATATTTGCGTGTTAATTTATTCAGATTTTGGTTACTGGTATTGGTAAGAATTTTATTGTTGTTGTTTTAGTCTTATTATTATTATTGTTTTTGTTCTTGTTATTATTATTATTGTTGTTATGTTTTATTAATACACCAACGATATGTAAGGTAATTAAACATTAACTAAAATAAAATAACGATATGATTAATAATATTTGTGCAAAGGTTTGTTGTACATCGTGGATATTATTGCTCTTGGCACTAAGAAGTTATCCTCTGCTAATCACAGGTGCCATCTGATAACACAGGTGTCACATTGGATAACACAGGTAGAATAAACATGTGAATTAGTTTTAGACGTTTGTAAATGACTTGTACTGAGGGAGTGTGGAGAGGAAGGTTGTATAATTGTTGTTGGTGATTATAACAAGTCCGTGTGTTGTTACTTGTTTTCTGTTCTCGTTCTTATATTGTTGTTGTTGTTGTTGGTTATAATGGCAAGTTCTATATTTAATAGTTTTACCGAAGAGAATAATTTTATTGCTTTATCAACACAGTATTGTTGTGTGTATGTGACTATTACATTTTCTATAAACTAACACAAACAAGAGGATGCGATGGCCGAGTACATATAACACTCCCTCTGTCCTATAGGTCGCTGGTTTGATTCCGGGCCACCCCCAGTCCATCCAGGTGTAAATGGGTACCTAACTTTTCATGCTCTGGGAGTGAAAATGATCGAGTAGTATCTGTCACTATTGTGTACTGAAGGCTTAGTATATACCATCTGTTGTATCCATACTGTCCCCAACGAGCAGTCATGCCTATGGGACGCACCATCATACAATGTGTGTGATCGGAGCAATATACCGCCAACAGCGAGGAAAGTTACTGTTGAATGTTAAAACTCTGTTGAATTTTCAGTAAATGTGAAAACAATCAGTGGGAGTTGTCGCCTGCGGCATCCTCCCGGCCCCTGGTAACTGATAATTTACCGTTCCTAAACTCCAGTGTCTTAAAACCGCTGCTGACAAATCACAGGAAGACATCAACCTCATAGGGTAATCGTCCTGCTGTCATAACAATAATATGGCCATTTATTAGAGGCGCCTGTGTTTGACCAGCCCACAGCAGCGTAATAGTGGGTCTGTACTGAAGCTCCGTAACTGATGACTCTCTGATTAGGAAATAATTTTGGTAGATGACAACGAAATGAGATGATTTTTTTTAAACGTGTATTCATTATGTGTTCATAACTCTTCACTAAACCAATGTAGGAATAAAACAAAACCTGACTTTTATTGACTTTAAAAAAAATGATATTGAACTTAAAACAATAAAACAGTCCAGGTTGGTTTAAGAATAGTTTAACCTCATCATTACAGAAGGAAAAAACACGGAAAATATTTTTTACTTGTAATGTGTAAAAAATATCCCCGTCATCACACCTAAAGACCTAAATTCTTGAGTCACCAAACATACAAACATGTACACCATCAACAAATAAATACTATCAACTGTATTAAACATTATTGAACATATATAAACTGTATTAAACATTACTCAACATATATATAATAATTTAGATCATCTGTTTTGTATTCTAGAGGTTACGTTCAACAATGAGATTTAAGTGTGGGTATTAACTGGTGTTTTCATTGGCTGAGTAACCAGGTCGTTTTTGTCTAGGTGAAGCTTCAGGTTGGTTGAGTCTTATAATCACAGAGAGGCTACGGTCATCATCGTCATCATCATAATTTTCATCATTTACATTCATCATCATCGTCATCATTAACAGTCATCATCATTATTATTATCATCATCATCATCATCATTATTAACAGTCATCATTAACAGTCATCATCGTCATCATAATTATTATTATCATCATCATCATCATCATCATCATCATTATTAACAGTCATCATCGTCATCATTCATTATCATCATCATCATCATCATCATCATCATCATCATCATCATCATTATTAACAGTCATCATCGTCATCATCATAATTTTCATCATTAACATTCATCATCATCGTCATCATTAACAGTCATCATCATCATTATTATTATCATCATCATCATCATTATTAACAGTCATCATTAACAGTCATCATCATTCATCATCATCATCATCATCATCATCATCATCAGGATTTCTTTTAATGTCATTTATTATAAATTTAATTGCCCTTTATTGTCATAAAAAAATCATCAATTATTCTAACAAATTATAATTATAAAAGGAATTGATTTATAAATAATAGGGATAAAATTATTAACACCAATTTTAACCATAGAATATATGTCTTAACCCCTTAATTAGCATCTAGGACAGGTGCCTCACTTACCTGCCATCGTCTCTCCAGTGAGGGAAGATTATATTTTATTATGGATCTATAAATACAATGCTAGAATTATATAAGAATTTTATTGTAGTGGTGTAGTTTAGGTCGTTTGGTGGAGAGAGAGAGAGAGAGAGAGAGAGAGAGAGAGAGAGAGAGAGAGAGAGAGAGAGAGAGAGATCGCCTGTTTGGTTATGATACCTGTTGTAGTATTAACTTACCTGTTAATTTTATGTTTATAAGAGGAATGTTAGATTAGGTTAGGTTAGGTTAGGGTTAGAGATATATATGTGTGTGTGTGTGTGTGTTTGTGTGTGTGTGTTTCCTATAATAGTACCAGCCACAACACAGGTAATATTTATAACATATACCTGTAGTTAATTAGTGTATCTACCTGGTTTACCTGGGTATATATATATATATATATATATATATATATATATATATATATATATATATATATATATATATATATATATATATATATATTATAAAAGGCTTCATTTAATAATTACGATATTGTTCATTGATTTATTCCAATTTATTTCACACCTGTATCAATCTGCTTTATTTTCTCACTTTTATTATTATCTTTATATCTGTATTAACAATTTTATTTATGTCGCGTTTATGTTATTTTATTTAAAGACTTATTTATTGCTTATATAAATGGTATCAATAATTTTCTTTATTTCCTATGTTTTTTATTTTGTATTATATCTATATTAATTATTTTCTTGACGTCATGCCTATGTTAGTCTGACGTCATACCTAAATTACTCTTATTGAATCTACTGAACTTTTTCATAATCGTATCCGAACAAACAAACATTTGTCGGTTCATATGTCGGGGTCGTTTGTCGGGTGATGATCGGCGGCGGTGACCACATGTAAACTTTCTGCTCGACTCTGCTTTATCACACTACTACTTACGTAACCTTGTAAGTAACTGCACTTAACGAGACCAAATAGTGCCGCTTGATGATACACTTATGAGCTAATGTTGACGAAGTTATTGAACGGGTCTGGTCTGGTCTGGTCTGGTCTGGTCTGGTCTGGTCTGCAGGGCTGGTGGCCGTGGTAACCTAGAACTCAAGTGAAGTTTAAGTTAGTTGTTAGTCTTTAAAAAATATTAACCACAGTGATATTTTTATTACTGATTACTTTCTCAAATAAATAATATGTCGGTTTTATTATTTTATTATTGTATTGTTTTAGTAGTTTTTTTTTTTGTTGGGTTTGATTAGAGAATTTAGATGGGAAGGGGAGTGAAGTGAAGTACTGTCAACGTTATGTTCCTTTGGGTCAATTTAGGGTCAGTGGGTGTTTTTTTTTTTTTTAGCTTAGCTTTATTAAAATATTTGAGTTTACGCTTTAACACAGAAAATATAGAATCTCATTATAAATATTTACATCAAAAGACAATAGTTTTCCTTTGATAAATTATATAATGAAGATAATTTTTTAGTAGAAGATAATGCTTTAGTTTTATTTCTATGAATCTGTTGATATAATTGACCAACATAACATAGGTATAATGAGGCTTGTGATATTCTTCCTGTCCACCATCTTACTCTTCACCTGTGTTGATGTACACCTTCTCACATCGTCCGTCCAAGCAGTCTCTTCCCCCCAGGCACCCAGGTCTCTCCCTACCAGCTCCCCCCCCACCCCTGCCAGATACCAGCTTCCACAGATACCCAGATACCTGCCCCCCACCTCCCCAGATACCTCACTCTCTAACCTCTCCCAGATACCACCTCTCAGATACCCACCTTCCCAGTTACCCACCTTCCCCACCTCCCAGATACCCACCTCCTAGATACCCACCTCCCCAGACACCAGCTCTCTCCCTCAAAGAACACCCAGACAGACCTCCCACCCCCTGCCTAACGCCCATCAATCACTCCACAGTCTCCCGCATGACGAGTAAGCTGTTATTTATGTCGTGGTGAAACTGTAGCGGTGCCCTCCCTCCTTCTCTTTCTCCCTCCCTCCTTCCCTCCCTCATTTCCCCCCGTCCCTCCCTCCTTCCTTGATGCCGCTCCACTAGTAAACCCACGACTCTCTGCCAGTGACCCCCAGAACACACGTCACCTGACCCATGATAACTTAACCCATGGCACTCGCCTTATGTTACCCACCAATACGTTTGACACCCGAATTATACCACTAACCCCCATATGACACATCCCATGACACCCTCACCCCCCATTTGACACCTGGTTCATGACACTAACCTCTACGACACCACTTGTCCACCACACCAATTTTGACCACCCAGATCATGACACCAATTTTGACCACCCAGATCATGACACCAATTTTGGCCACCCAGATCATGACACCAATTTCTATGACACACCATCCATGACATCACTACCACCTCGCTTGATACTAGTAATACGCTTGGCACCCGGTTCATGACACCATATCCCATAACACATCCCTTGACATCCAGTAATTCACACCTGTCCATTCTTACAATTGGTCATTGCTGCACATGTTTATCCTCACACCTGTTTACACACCTGTTCTACCACACCTGTCTGTCTGTGTCACCTCTACACCTGGTTAGTTTATATCTGGCTACCTTTATACCTTGTACAATATCTGGCTGTTTGGACGTCTGTTGATCTCTATATCTGGCTTCTACTACTACTACTACACCTGGCTATTCATATCTGGCTACCTCTCTACCTGGTAACCACAATATCTGGCTACCCTATTATCCGGCTACCACTACATCAGGCCACTCTTGCAGCTGGCTCTTCTTTCCCTCATTGATCGCTTACAATAATAAAACTAATATTCCTTTTTTTTCTTCTTTTACAGGTAAGGAACGTGTGATTAATCAACACAGGTGAGAGAGAAGCTAAGTACAGGTGTACCTTTCGTTAAGCTTAATCTGGTGTATCTTTTGATAAGCTTAATCTGGTGTAAGACTGTTTTAATGCATATAAAAACTTACGGACGTTTAATTTACGAAAGCTTAGGAATGTTTTAGTATATACTAGCTTAGGAGCGATTTAATGTACAAAAGCTGAAGAGCGTTTTAATATATTCGAAAGCTTTGGGACGTTTTGATATATACGGAAGTCTTTGGAACGTTTTAATATATACAAAAGCATAAGAACGATTTAATATATACAAAATCTTAGGAACGTTTTAATTTACAAAAGCTTAAGAACGATTTAATATATACAAGATCTTAGGAACGTTTTAATTTATAAAAGCTTAAGAACGATTTAATATACAAAAACTTTAGAAATGCTATATTGTATAGCAAAGCTTATGAACGTTTAATATACAAAAGTTTAGGAACGTCTTAATATATGCAAAAGCTTAAGAACGATTTAATATACATAAGCTTAGGAAAAAATATATTAAAAAATCTTTCATATTTCTCAAGCTTCATCTTAAATGCTACAACAGAGGTTCTCACTATCACACACAGTACACACACATCTAAGCTTTCTATCAATCACACCTTTCTTTTTTATAGCCAACATTAGAGAAAGTCTGAATGTGTAAGAGACTGACGAAGAGAAATTGTCTAACTTTTTTTTAGTTGCACTTTGGAATGTTGATACTTTTTATTATTGTTATTATTATTTTATTATTATTATTTTTTATTATTATTAATTGTTTTTTATTATTATTTTTGTTTATTTTTTATTATTTTTATTTTTATTAATTTTTATTTTGTATTAGTATTATTTTTTTTATTTTTGTAATTATTATTTTTATTTATTTGTTATTTTTTATTTTTTTTATTTTTATTAATTTTTATTTTTTATTATTATTTTTATTTTTATTATTAACTTTTATTTTTTATAATTATTATTCTTTTTTATTATTATTTTTGTTATTATTTTTACTTTGTTTTATTATTATTATTTTTTTTAAGCCAGAAAGTATTTGACTTTATTTATTTATTTATTTATATATTTATTTATCAACACAGATGGATAGATTTGTACTAAAGGAAATTATTGTGATTAATTTTCTTGTTAATGGGTGTTCGTTTTGTTTGTTTTTCTTATTAATTGTATGTGAGTTTTGTGTTTTAGTTTGATGAGGATTAGAGATTAGGATGGAGTGTGTTGGTGTGGCTGTGTGGATGTGGGTGTGTTGTTGGTGTGGCTGTGTGGATGTGGGTGTGTTGTTGGTGTGGCTATGTGGATGTGGGTGTGTTGTTGGTGTGGCTGTGTGGATGTGGGTGTGTTGTTGGTGTGGCTGTGTGGATGTGGGTGTGTTGTTGTGTATATTTGATGTGTATATAGTATTATTGATGTGTGCTAGTTGTGTATGTATGTGGGTGTTATTGTGTGGCTGTGTGGATGTGGTGTGTTGTTGTATGTGATGGGTGTGTTGTTATATGGTGTGGATGTGGGTGTTGGTGTGGTTGTGTGATGTGTGTATACAGTATTGTGTGGATGTGGGTGTGTTGTTGGTGGCTGGGATGTGGGTGTGTGTTGTTGTGTTGTGAGGGTGTTATTAGGTATGTGGATGTGGGTGTGTTGTTGGTGTGGCTGTGTGGATGTGGGTGTGTTGTTGGTGTGGCTGTGTGGATGTGGGTGTGTTGTTGGTGTGGGTGTATTGCTACAGTGGGTGTGTGAACTGGGTTATGTGATCGAATATGGACATGAAGATATACTACTAACCTAACCTAACCTAACCTAACCTAACCTAACGTAACCTAACCTAACGTAACCTAACCTAACGTAACCTAACCTAACGTAACCTAACCTAACCTAACCTAACTGTATTCTTCAGTTTCTTCTCCTCACTGGCCAAGAAAGGACACCTGAGCCATCCATCAGTAAGTGCCAGGTGTAATAGGGAGTCATTAGGAGGTTAATTACACAGGTAAAGAGGTGAGCAGTAGCCAGGTGGGCGGTGATAACAAGCAAGTAACTATCCTCCCCCCTCCCCCCCCTCCCTCCCATCCCCCGGGGACCAACCACTGTTGATTTACGGCACTACTATTACTACTACCCCCCTCCTCCCCCTCCTCATCTTTTCCACCCAGTTCTCCCTCCTCCCTATCCTCCTCCTCTCCCCTTCCTCCTCCCCACCCTCCTCCTCCTCCCCCCACCCTCCCTCCTCCCCCCACCCTCCTCTCCACCCACCCTCCCCCCTCCCTCCTCCTCTCTCCTCCTCTACCTCCTCCTCCTCTCCCTCCTCCCTCCCCACCCCTCCTCCCCACCCTCTCCCCCACTCTCCGCAATCATCCATTTGAGGTTCATTCCTCACGTGGACATAATGGCGCCAGCGGGCCATTATGATTAACCATCCTTGCCCGGTAAAGCTTCCCAGTCCATCCTTCACGACCCCATCCTAGCCCGGTAGAGCTCCCCGGCCCCATCCTAGCCCGGTAGAGCTCCCCAGTCTATCCTTCAAGAGTCTGCAGACCACCAAGATCCTACGTTGGGAATTACCTGTGAAGGATTAATGGAGACACCTGTTCATACTCACCTTACAGCTGTCTGGTGACGGAGGCACTTTGAGGTAAGAGACCCCAAAGAGATATGGAGTGGTCGAGGCGAGACAGGTGTTTAAGAGGTGTGGAGGGACAGGTGGTTGACAGGTGTGGAGGACAGGTGTAGAAGGACAGGTGTAGAAGGACAGGTGTAGAAGGACAGGTGTAGAAGGACAGGTGTAAATGGAGAGGTAGTTGACAGTTGAGGTGACAGGTAGTTTTGGCAGGTGGCAGGAGGGATAGGTGGTTGAAACATATGTAAAGGAAGTCAATAGTACCTAACCTAACCTAACCTAACCTAAATGTATTCTCAGTTTTCATACAGGATCAGGTAAAGAACGTAATTGGTAACACTGTTTGGTTCAGGTAGATAACATAATTAGTAACACTGAGCTCAGGTAAAGAACACAAGTAGTAACACTGTTTCATACACACTCACGTCAGAAGCAGTCAATCCTTTTATATATATATATATACTTCGAAGCTTCTTTATATACTTCGAAGCTTCTTTATCTACTTCGAAGCATCTTTATCTACTTCGAAGCTTCTTTATCTACTTCGAAGCTTCTTTATATACTTCGAAGCATCTTTATCTCCTTCGAAGCTTCTTTATCTACTTCGAAGCTTCATTATATCACTATTATAACTCAAACGAACACATGAGAATCCTCGAAACAAAAGAGATTTTCCCTGACGAGTTGCATCCGGGGTCAATTAATTATCTCGTTAATCATACAAATAAACAATTAAAACCAAATTACTTCTACAATTATTTTTTTACAATTATATTTACGTTAATAGTTCTGTCTATAAAGTTAATGAAGAAGTTATTTAGAAGTCTTATATATATTTGAAGTTAAGTATTGTTTATTAGTAGTTTTAGTGATGTGTGCATGAGGCTTGTTGAGGCCGGGGGTACAAGGGGTGGGGGGGATATTTCACTGTTTATGACATCAGTTAGTTAGTTAGGTAAGGTGTTTAGGTAGTTAATTAGCTAGTTAGTCAGGTAAGGTGTTTATAGCGTTTGGTGGAGCTGTTTATAATTTCAATACCAACGCTAACACCACCACCCCCACACTTCCCCCACCATCCCACTCTCCCCCATCACCCCTCAGCCCCCATTCCTCCAACCCCACCCACACCACCATCCCACTCTCCAACCACCCCACCCCCCCCATCATCTCACTCTCTCACCACCTCACTCCCCCTACCCCTATCATCCCTACACTCCCCCACCACCCCACTCCCCCACTCCCCCACTCCGACACTGACGAAAGCAACAAGTTATTGGCATCATCATATCAGAACTCTCACTAAGCTCCCTAACTTAACTGTAACTTACGAGACCCCAAGACAAGCTCAAGCTACTGTTATATTGTCATGCAATTCTTGTGAAAGTTTGTGAAATTAAACCCACCAAGAAAAAAAACCTGCTTCTTGTTCTCGTGGTGTATGTGAAAGCCGTTCAATAAACCCAGAATCACACTCCTTAAAATACCTGGGGAATGAGATGGAAGCAGACAGGAAAAATAGTGTTTTGTTGTTATTAAATTTTGTTGTCAGGTCGTGTAAATATTGTTAGTACAGTCTAATAAAGCCTGTGTTTGTAGGGGTTAGTTATGAGTGGCCGTAAGGATGTTTTTATCCATTCAATAATGATAATAAATTCATGGTAAAAGGTTTATTATCAGTTAATATTTATTTTTGACTTGGTTAATATCCATAGGTCACTGTTTGTGTTAGTTTAGGGATGCCTGATATGTGACCCAGCCTAGAGGAATGATTTTGTCCACTTATATCTACGGAATACAGAAAAAAAAATATTAATTGCCGTTATCCTTTTGTTAATTACTGATTATTATCATTTTCGCTATTATTATTACTTATTACTCTAGTATTATTAGTAGTATAATTTTGTAACTAGTACTTCTACGGTAACGACCATTACGGAATGTTACCTAGTGAACGACAGAACCCCACCCCCCAAAAAAAATAGTAACATAGAGTTAATGAGTAATGATCTTCGCACCTCTCACATATGTACGAGCACTCGACCATACGAGCACTCGACCATACGAGCACTCGACCATACGAGCACTCGACCATACGAGCACTCGACCATACGAGCACTCGACCATACTAGCACTCGACCATACGAGCACTCGACCATACGAGCACTCGACCCGCCGAACACCGTCCCCATGGCTATATTTAACATTACTTGTCGCCTTCATAACGTTCCTTCCTATCAGGTTGCCACCTAGAGCCGTCCCGAGGTGGGTGAGGGGGAGGGAGAGGGGGTGGGGAGGTATCATATGTGTCACTCGAGGAACATTACAAGATAAAACACATACAAACACAGTAAAAAAAAAGAAAAAAAACACCATTTCTTCTCTCCCATTTTGTGTTACAGTATTATGCATTCCAATATGAGAACCAAACACTATGTCCACTATGTCCTTATTATATATACATAGATAAATTCTCCACTAAAGGTCAAGTTGATGATTGATGAGAGTTGAAGGTTAATTAAGGGGGAGATTTAAATACAGGTTAGTGAATATTCAGAGTTGTGTGGAGAGTTGTGGAAGGAAGGTGTCGGCAGGAGCATTAAAGAGGGAGGGGGGTGAAGGGGGAGGGGTTCGTAAGTGGTGATGGATCACTCTGGGTCTCTTCCACCAACACCCTCACTAACATGACCAAAAACCTGGACTGGGTGGTGGTGTTTGGAGTGGTGGGGAAGGAGGGAGTGGGAGGAGATGAGGAAGGTGGGGGGAGGTGGGTGTGGAGGAGGTAGAAGGGAGGAGCAAGGGCAGGGAAGAGGTGGGAGAAGGGAGTGGGAGGTAGGAGAAGGGAAGGGAGGAGGAGAAGTTGAGGTACATAACATATTGCCGGGAAGAGCAAAACTAAATTATCCATTTTACCCAAAATATGAAATAAATAAATAAATAAATAAATAAAATGAGACAATATAATGAATTTCTAATAGTCGTAAGACAAGAAGAGGAAATGAAGTACCAAACAGTAGGAAAATGATAAATATTGATGATGATGATGATGATGAGTGATGATGAGTATTGAGTGATATTGATGATGATAGTGATGATATTGATGTCTTGCTTAGTAATGAATTCGGTTATTAAGCACATAATTCATGGTTAGTTTCCACACTTAGACGAGATACATAGTGTTGATAAGGTGATACATATGTATTATTATTATGTGTAGCTGGAGACTTAGGTGTAAATATTTATACTACTTGCCAACACACACACACACACACACACACACACACACACACACACACACACACACACACACACACATACACACACACACACACACGCACAAGTCATCATTCTAACACGTATTATCACCCAAAGTCATCGTTCTAACACGTATTATCACCCAAAGTCATCGTTCTAACACGTATTATCACCCTAAGTCATCATTCTAACACGTATTATCACCCTAAGTCATCATTCTAACACGTATTATCACCCAAAGTCATCGTTCTAACACGTATTATCACACAAAGTCATCATTCTAACACGTATTATCACCCAAAGTCATCGTTCTAACACGTATTATCACCCAAAGTCATCGTTCTAACACGTATTATCACCCTAAGTCATCATTCTAACACGTATTATCACCCTAAGCCATCGTTCTAACACGTATTATCACCCTAAGTCATCATTCTAACACGTATTATCACCCAAAGTCATCGTTCTAACACGTATTATCACCCTAAGCCATCGTTCTAACACGTATTATCACCCTAAGTCATCATTCTAACACGTATTATCACCCTAAGCCATCGTTCTAACACGTATTATCACCCTAAGTCATCGTTCTAACACGTACTATCACCCAAAGTCATCGTTCTAACACGTATTATCACCCTAAGTCATCATTCTAACACGTATTATCACCCTAAGCCATCGTTCTAACACGTATTATCCCCCTAAGTCATCGTTCTAACACGTACTATCACCCAAAGTCATCGTTCTAACACGTATTATTACCCTAAGCCATCGTTCTAACACGAATTATCACCCTAAGTCATCTTGTCATCATTCTCCCTTGTGGTGTGTGAATGTCCTGGTAAAACATGTGTATGTAATGTGTCCTCGCTGGGAGTAACGTTCTTTCCCCTCTGACGTCGTGAATATAACTGAGTGACTTCAACGCCGTCCCCACAGTTATCCTCGCCAGCATCCGTCTCTCTCTCTCTCTCTCTCTCTCTCTCTCTCTCTCTCTCTCTCTCTCTCTCTCTCTCTCTCTCTCTCCTATAGAACACGTGGCTGTGATGAAGATAAGGGCGGGCCATGACACGTCTGCTTCTACTGCTACTGCTTCTGCTACTTTCGCCTACTGTCTCTGTTGTTACTGTTACTTTCGCCTACTGTCTCTGTTGTTAATGCTACTTTCGCCTACTATCTGTTGTTACTGCTACTTCCACTTACAGTCTGTGTTTGTTACTGCTACTTTCGCATACTGCCATTGATACTGCTACTTCCTCCTACCGTCTGTGTTTGTTTCTGCTACTTTCACCTACTTCCACTGTTGTTATTGTTATTTTCGCCTACTGTCTGTGTTTCATACTGCTACTTTTGCCTACTGCCACTGTTACTGCTACTACCATGAATAAAAGCTACTTGTGTTCCAATCATCATCATCTTATTTTCATTCATCTTAGCATCAATATATCCTCAGTTACTACTACTACTACTACAACTACTACTACTACTACTACTACTACTACTACCCCCCCTCCCTCCCTCCCATGCTCTACATCGCTCACAAAACACTGAGATAAAATTCCTTTGTTTGTGATTCTTGTGGTGGTGGTGGTGGTGGTGGTGGTGGTGAGGTAGTGGTAGTGGTGAAAGTGAGTGAGTGAGTGTGTGAGTGAGTAGTGTGTTGGTGGTAGTAGTGGTGGTGGTGAGTGAGTAGTGTGAGGTGGTGGTTGTGAGGTGAGCCGAGTGGTGGTGAGTGAGGTGGTGATAGTTGTTCCTCTTGCCTGTATCTCACACTACCACACGTCATTATGAACCTAACAAACACCCAAACATCAGGATTTTGACCCTTATAGTGTGTACCTTGTGCTGGATACCTTCCCTCCCCTCCTTCCCTTCTCTCTCTCCCTCCCTTCCTTCCCTCCCCTCCCTTCCCTCCATCCTTCCTCACCCCCTCCCTCTCCTCTCACTCAAATTACAATGTATGGCGAAGGGAAACTGATTGAAAGAAAGAGATTAAAAAAAAAATGGAACAAAAAGGAACGGAATCCAGCAATTTACCTGTTGTGGATATCGTCTGTTTAAAAAAAAAAATATCCATAATTGATGTAAATTGCATTATCAGTTCAGAGACAACAAGGCTCGCGGAAGCTTGCGGTTTGCGTGATCATAGTCGCGGTGAAGCCAGACTCTCGCTGCGCACCCGTGAGAAACGTCAGCCGGATTAATGGATTACTTTGGTCCCCCCATGTGCGCACTCCGGCAACATAAACACCATGCGCACATCCGCACACCTTATTGTAGTACACTAACAGTATGTGGATGGTCTCTCTCTCTCTCTCTCTCTCTCTCTCTCTCTCTCTCTCATGTAAATAAAACTGAAAATGTTTGTAATATTTTTTTTAACAGTTAAACCTCCATATAACGGATTTCTCTCTCCATATAATCCGTTAGATGGAGGTTCTACATCTAACGGACCCTCGATATAACGAACTTTTATCTCTATAGTCTGTTAAATAAAGGTTTCATTGTACGTTAATAGAGGCATATACAGTATATATATCTAGTAATATTCTGGTATTAGCTATATTATTAAAGGTCAACAGGTGTATATAAGAAGTATAACACCTGTACAAACCTCTAAGTTATAATGTTTTGTGTTGGTTAAAACATCTTAATTTGCACTCCCTCGAGAGACGTAGAGTGAGGGGCGATATGACAGAGGTGTATAAATGGAAGTCAAGGCTAAACAAAGGTGATATAACAAAGGTACTCAAACTATCCAACCAGGAGCGAACTCGTAGCAATGGTTTTGAATTAGACATATTTAGATTTAGGCGCGAAATAGGTAAACATTGGAATGGAAATAGAGTAGTGGATGAGTGGAACAAGTTACCAAACATCACCATTAACTCGAATACGCTGGATAGCTTTAGACATAGGTAGGATGGATATATGAGCGATAGGGGTTGGGTGTAAATGGGACTGCCCAGTCTGGCCCCAATAGACCCGCTGCAGTTTCCTCCATTCTTATTCTTATGTTCTTCATTCATCTCACCTGCCTGGCCTCGACACCTTCCTTACCTGTGCCAGGGTCCACACACTAACCACACCCAAGATGGAACTTCTCAGGTGTGTTATTGTTCCTGGTGGGGGGAAGGGGGATGGGTGGGAGAGGAACGGGGTAGGGAGGGGAGGTGGGTTAGGGGGATAGGAGAGGGAAGGGGCTTTTGAGGGGGGTAGGGAGGTTAGGAGAGGGGTTGGGGAGAGGAGGGTGGTTATTGGCGGGATTATGGAGGGGGAGGTTAGAAAGAGGGGCTGGTAGGGAGGGGGGGGGTTAGGAGAGGAAGGAGCTAGGGAGGAGGTTAGAAAGAGGGGTTGGTAGGGAGGGGTTGGGAAGAGAGGGAAGGAGCTAGGGAGGGGGAGCTAGTGAGACACACACTCCTCCAGTTCTGTGGTAAACTCTCCCTTGTCAGGTGATCGTTGAGTCTGGTACTACATCAACAAGACACATTACACCTGTGAGGTAATTACAGGTACTCTTGTAGTGATTAGTTTATGATTTCTTCCATTGAGGGAGGTAGTTCTGTAGTTGTTAGGTGATTATTTCTAGAAACGAGGTAATTATTGGTATTGCTGTAGGTGATTATCTCTAGTAACGAGGTAATTAGAGGTGTTGATATAGGTGTGAGGTAGTTATCGGCCTCTGTGATGTATGTAGAGATTATTATTAGCCCTTTAGTGAGGTCTTCAGGTGAGGTCATGTACCTGTTCTGTGTGGCTGTGTTGGCGTTGTTTTGATTAGTTTCTTGTGGTTTAAAATACAAGCAATTTGGTCATCCCGTCCGTGGTACTATTTTAACATTGGTCATTTTACTCGGGCGACGCTATGTTGACAAGTGAACCTCGGCTCCGAACTCTTGCCAAATTTATCTTGGTGTCATTTTTTTTTCTCACATCACCAACTTTTTTCATCTGATTATTAAATTAATTAACTTTACCTGGGTAGATTAGGTTAGGTTGGCTTACGCATTAGGTTAGCCCCTTACGCATTAGGATAGCTTACGTTAGGTTAGATTAGGTTAGGCTTACTTTAGGTTACGTTATATTAGTCTACATTAGGTTAGGTTAGGTTAGCGTTAGGGTGGTTAATCTTAAGGTGAAATACGCTGATTGGGCTAATATTCAGGTGATCCAAACTTTTACCATTACGAACCTTTAAGAATGTTGGCCCTTGTTATTGTTCACAGGTGTGGTTGATAATAAGTTACTGATTCAGGTGTTACGAAGCGTTTAAGGCTGTACCTCACCCACTCTGTGATAATAATAATAATAATAATAATAATAATAATAATAATAATAATGTCAACAACAGCAATAATAATAATAATAATAATAATAATAATAATAATAATAATAATAATAAATTAATTACATCAGAACATCAGCAAAAAAAGTAAAAGTAAAAAAAAAATCACCTTGGCATCACCTTAAAAGAAGTAAAATCTCCCTGACGTAAACTAGTCCAGGTGTATCTAATTAGGTAACAGGTGAGGTGACGGAAGGACATCTCACCCTATAATGTAATGACAGTAGAGGGAGTCCGGATGTCCTCTACCTGAGCCAGCCACCCTGCACCCCCTCCGGCTCCTGTCTCCATCTGGTCGTAGAGGTACATACATACATACATACATACATACATGCATACATACATACATACATACATACATACATACATACATACATACATACATACATACATACATACATACAGAGTTGAATATCCAAGCATTGACATGTTCTTTACGCAATTGATGTCTGGTAGGTGTTGCTGTTGAGAAGGGCATTTGGTTGAGGTGATTGTGGTGAGGTGTGTGATTCATGGTAGCTCAAGGGGGGTGAGAGATGAGGGGAGAGGAGAGGGTTAAGGGGAGGGGGAGAGTGGTTGAGGGGAGGGGAGGGGGTGAGGGAGGGGGAGCTGTCAATTTGTATGTGTGTTTTGATTGGCTATAGGGGTGGATGTCCATTGTGTGTGTGTGTGTGTGTGTGTGTGTGTGTGTGTGTGTGTGTGTGTGTGTGTGTGTGTGTGTGTGTGTGTGTGTGTATGTGTGTGTGTGTGTAGGGTCTATTATGACTGGGGCCCAACTAAGCAGCCGTCTTGAAAATGCGTATATGGTGACCAACGTGACGATATATGTTAAAAGAAATATGTACACACAAGTTATGTACACACCAACACAACACACGTGTACACATCTAAACACACACAGGTAGAAAATACACACACACACACACACACACACACACACACACACACACAACACGGATCTTGCGTTGCGTTAGTCGAGGTGACGCATCAAATTGACTATCAATTTGAAATAAAGGTTAAACTCGTAGGTGTGGGCAGTGAGTCACCCAGGGCTTGTCAGGTAGCACGTAGCACCCACACCAGTCAACCAGGTAACACACAGCAGTTACCTAACATTAGTGAATCAAGTAACACGTTGCAGTTACCTAACATTAGTGAATCAGGAAACACGTAACAGTAACCTACCAAACACTAATGGAACAGATGGCACGTAGCACTCACCTATCAGGCGCTAGTGAAGAAGGTAAATGTTACTTACAGGTTATCAAGTAGCACGTTATTTCTAGTGTGGTCCTGGTTGCTAGCATGACTCAAACGTACAGTGCAGACAGAAGATAATCAAGCAATTAAAATTATGGCAACAGAAGGTCTGGGGTCCATTAGGTCTGGGGTCCATTAGGTCTGGGGTCCATTAGGTCTGGGGTCCATTAGGCCTGGGGTCCATTAGGCCTGGGATCCATTAGGTCTGGGATCCATTAGGTATGGGGCCCATTAGGTCTAGGGCCCATTAGGTCTCGGGCCCATTTGGTCTAAGGTTTCATTAGCTCTTGGGCCCATTAGATCTGGGTCCCATTTGGTCTGGGTCCCATTAGGCCTGGGTCCCATTTGGTCCTGGGTCCCATTTGGTCTGGGCCCCATTAGGCCTGGGTCCCATTTGGTCTTGGGTTCCATTTGGTCTTGGGTTCCATTAGCTCTGAGGCCCATTAGGTGTAGAACCCATTAGGACAGTTTCCGATTTCTATAGTTAGGAATATAGGGCAAATTTCACCTGTCACCTGCCCAAATATATCACGTGTGTGTGTGTGTGTGTGTGTGTGTGTGTGTGTGTGTGTGTGTGTGTGTCTCAGTATTAAATTACCATGTTAACATTATCACCAGGCAACAAGGCCAATGTTAAGACATAACCTGTGTTGTGGTGATGAAGTGTTCAGTGACAATTTAAAGACACAGAGACGATGGCTGGGAGATATGACACTAGACACTGGGTATGACACTAGACACTGGGTGGTACATATGACACTAGACACTGTACATGTGACACTTGACACTACATATGACACCCTCAGCACTGACTGGTGGTGTCACTGATAGACCCAAGATCCCTCAGAAGCTCACGTGTCTGCCAGTTAACACACGAAGGTAATTTAGTGTCACCTGAGATGGAAGTCATGTCCCATTTTTGGAGGTAAATTGTCACCTGGCGAGTGGACAGATGACAGTCACGCACCCACCATACCACGCACCCACTACACCACTCTGCTTCGGGAGGGCTGGGTGGGGTCGGGGTGCGTTAAGTAGGGGTGCGGGAGCTGGATTTTATAGGTGGAAGTGTGTGTAGGGGGGTGAGGGGTGTTGGAGTGTGTGTGTGGGGGTTCAAATCATACCCGTATATGAATGAATATACAAGAGTGTATTATGTAGTGTTGTGTATGTCTTATTCTGTAAACGTATATTGTTAAAGTAAATATTATCTGGTCAGGAAAATGTAGTGTTGGAAGGCTGTGTGGGTGGGAGACGCTAATTGTTTAAATTACTATGTTTGGAGACGTAAAAGTTTGGCTGTATCCGTCACGCGCTTGTTGCTGCGTCTGTGTGCTGGGGTAGTGTGTTTATGGCCTTTTATGACACTTCACCGCTGAGTAAAGTCAAATATCTCCTCCTACCTATTCTACATTAACATTTGTGGCCATAATGCTTCACTCTTTTTCAATTTGCATAGAACTAAGAGGAAATATACCCCCAGCATTTTAATATTTATCTTTAATATTGCAGAAAGTATTTTATTACGCTGTAAAGTAATTATAACCTGGGGTCGGAAATGCGTGTGGAATTATCCATTTTATGGTTGGAAGCCAGGTAATGGCTCGCTCGTTACGGTAGCTGGCGTCGACACAAGAATGTCTTTTAATCACATAAAACACTACATTAATACCGGGTTACTCCCTCCCTTGGATACCTTTACGATGTGTGTGATGGATAAAGCGACCCAATTAATATGACATCAGCTTACAGGTGCGTTTACCTTGGCTTTATTTTAGGTGTTCAGGTAAGTGTACCCTGGGAGAGGCTGTGTGTGGGTGTGTGGGTGGGGGACAGTACCTACACTCATTGGTAGTCTCAGCAGGTTGGTGGAGTAAGTGGGTGTGGGAACAAGAGGGGAGAGAGGAAACACCTGACTGCCACTCAGGTGTACCAAGTAATGTGAGCCCCGCCCACCATAATCACTGTTGGTTATAAGGTAAAGGTGTCAACATATAATCCCCTACATCTCCCATTATCCAGGAAAGATAAATGACCTTCTTAAGTGGTGTGATGGTTGAGTGGATACGGTACTCACCTCCTGTTCGTAAGGGTAGCTGGTTTGTCCTAGGCTCCTCCAGTCCACCCAGCTGTGAATGTGTACCTTGACTTTATACAGTAGTTTGGGAAGGGAAAGCGTTCGAATACAGTATCGGATGCCATTCTGTTCAGTGTGCAGTAAGAGGTTATGAGACTCACTTTCAACACCTCAAAAATGCTTCTAAATTCATGACTATTATAGTTGGTGTTGTGCACTAATTAACGGTGTGGTGCTGACCGGCCAACAACACGGTGTGGTGCTGACCGGCCAACAACACGGTGTGGCGGCCAACACGGTACTTTGCTAACATCCGGTGTTTTACTGGATAATAATGAGCTTAATTCCCACCCCACTGTCACCCGCTACTCCCTCCCCCCAACACCCTACCCCCTCCCCCAACACCCCTTCCACCCCAACACACCCCCAACACACCCAACCCCCACCAAACACACCCCACCCAGCCACACCCCCACCAAACACCCCCACCAAACCACACACCCCAACTGCTCCACCCCAACCTCCACCACAACACACTCACACCCCCCCAACCTCCACCCCAACACATTCACCCCAACACCTCCAACACCCCAACACCCCCCCACCCCAACACCCCCACCCAACCCCCCACCCCAACACACCCCACCCCCAACACTATTTATTTTCCCCAACACCCCATACAACACCCCCACTCCAACACACACCCCCACACCCAAACACACCCACACCCAAACACCCACACCCAAACCACTTTACCCCACCCATTGCCCCCCATCCCGGCCACCCCACCCCAGCACCCCACACTGTTGCCACCACCCCCAACACCCCACACACCAACACACCCATCCCAACACACTTTATCAACACCCCCCATCCCAACACACCCCATCCCAACACACCCCCATCCCAACACACCCCCATCCCAATACGAGAAGAGGAGGCTGCGACTAATAACGTTGAGTTACAGGTCATCTTGACAGTATATAATGTGACGGACAACTACCACGACCAGGTATTACAGGTAGGTTAGGTTAATTAATTTACACACGGTCTCTTACCTGTGACAACGCCTACCTACCACAGTTTACAGGTACATAAAATTGTGTGCAATAAGTCTCTTTTACACATAAAAGATTACCTGAAGATTAGACACCCTTATTTATTTTACCTGGAGATTAACCCACTTCAGCTTATCCCACCTGAGGATTAACCACCCTCACGCTAACCTAAGTTAAGTTAACCTTTCCTTATCAAATTATCATAACTTAATCTCTCATAATTTAACCTAACCTACCCAAACCTAATCTATCCAAACCCCTAGGTAGCGTTAGGTTAGGTTAGGTTAGGTTAGGTTAGGTTAGATGATTGACCAAAACTAAAACAGTAAAATGATATTGGACTGAAAAATTACACCGAGACTCTGCCTTAACTAGATACATTAACTCAGCACCAGTTAGGAGACAAAAATATGATAGTAAACAATTAAATATCCTCCATTTTAACTTAATCTGGTACTATTAGTTAGGCGCTATTTTTGTAAGTTATTTTACTATTATAACTTAAGTCAAATAGGTTAATACTTTCTTTCATCTTCAGTTACGAGAAAGAATTATTTCACGAAAGTTTGTGAATTCAGTCCAAGTTATTTCCTTCCACCTGAGCCAAAATTATTCATCACCTGATGGTTAGTTGTCTGCTCGACCAATTATCGCGGGATAATTCAGATAATTCGTCTTTGTGTAAAAAAAAAAGGAAAAAAATAAAAATGAAACAGCACCTTTGTTTTTATCTTTGAGTGTATTAACAGAGACGCATTTATGAAACAAAGTTGCTGCAGTGTTGATGACATGGTGGTGGCTAGGTTAGGTTAGGTTAGGTTAGGTTAGGTTAGGTTAGGTTGGGTTGG
>NW_024712420.1:160000-302500 GCF_018991925.1 Homarus americanus
TGACCCTTTGTAAACTCTACTCTGTAATCCTTTTGCGCTGCCGCTCACAGGATGAGTGTGGGGTGCACAATAAAGTAGCCGCTGTAAGCGGCAAAATAAAAAAAAAATCAATCCTGTAGCGAGGTTGTCGTCTCTTGAACAAGGTCATCCTATATCAGTCAGGTCAGTCAGTTATGTCAGTCAATTAGTCAAGTCAGTCAGTCATGCGGTTGTCCCCTTCTCGCCCCCCCACCTCCTCCCCCCCTCCTCGCCCCTCCCCCCTCCCCCTCGCCCCTCCCCTCCTCGCCCCTCCCCTCCTCCCCCTCCTCCCCTCCCCTCCTCCCCCCCTCCTCCCCCTCCCCCTCCTCCTCCCCCCCTCCCTCGCCCCTCCTCCTCCCCCTCCCCCCTCCCCCCCTCCCCCCCCTCCTCGCCCCTCCCCCCCCTCCTCCCCCCTCCCCCTCCTCCTCCGCCCCTCCCCCTCCTCGCCCCTCCTCCACCATGCTGGGGTAAGTGTAGGTTGGGGGGGACAGACTGCTGCATTAAGTGAACTACAAACGAGGGAGTATGTGCAACCCTTAGTCACTCCTCCTTCCTTTACCTACCAGGGAACACTCTCTCTCCTCCTCCTCCTCCTCCTCTTTATTCTTCCTCCTCCTCCTTCTCTGTATTCCTCTCCTTCCTCCTCTTTTTTTCCTCCATCTTTCTCCTCATCCTCCTCCTACATCATCTACCTCCTCTTCCCCTCCTCACCCCCCTTCCCTACCCCTCCTCACCCCCTTCCTTCCTCACCCCTTCCCTACCCTCCTCCTCCTTCTCCTTCTTATAAAAAAATTCTTAAGAGACAATGAAGGAGAAAAACGTTAAAGATAAAGAGAAACAAATTATTTTTTCCCCCACAGTTTGTATAATATGTAATGTATAATTTTATTTGACATGAGGACTGACATATAATTACCTTTAAGAGTGTTACGTGTTGGTTTTATCAATGCCAGGAAATGTGTGTGTGTGTGTGTGTGTGTGTGTGTGTGTGTGTGTGTGTGTGTGTGTGTGTGTGTGTGTGTGTGTGTGTGTGTGTGTGTGTGTGTGTGTGTGTGTGTGTGTGTGTGTGTGTGTGTGTGTGTGTGTGTGTGTGTGTGTGTGTGTGTGTGTGTGTGTGTGTGTGTGTGTGTGTGTGTGTGTGTGTGTGTGTGTGTGTGTGTGTGTGTGTGTGTGTGTGTGTGTGTTTACCTCCCAAGTTTTACATGACTCAGCGATAACAACAGGTAATAGAGGCAATTTGGAAAACGTTGTCATTATAAGTTTATTAAAGAACTGATTTATACACGTACATTATTTTTTTATCCATTTTATATATATTTTATTATTTCTTTGTGTGATTACCTGAAAATTAGTCACCCCAGTTTATTTCACCTGATGATAAAACACCTTAACGGTACCTGGAAAACTTAAAGTAGGTTTGTGTTAGGTTAGGTTAGGTTAGGTTAGGTTAGGTTAGGTTTGATTAGGTTAGTTTTGGTTAGGTTAAGCTTAGGTTAGTTTTAGTTAGGCTAAGGTTAGGTTAGGTTGAGTTAGGATAGGTTAGGTTGGGTTAAGTTAGGTTGAGTTAGGATAGGTTAGGTTGGGTTAGGTTAGGATTAGTTAAGAGTGATTTTAGGTTAGATTAGGGTGTTTAATCGCCAGGTTAAATATGCTGGGGTGGCTATTCTTCAGGTGATCTATATTTTCTGTTCTCTGTCTCTCGTTCTTGTTCTTCAGTTATTGGTGTTTTTCTTTATTTTTGTCATATTTGTTCCTTCTTTCCATTTCCTGTGGTCTCTCTGGCCTTCTTCACCCTCATGGCCTGCTTCACCCTCCTGGCCTGCTTCAACCTCCTGGCCTGCTTCACCCTCATGGCCTACTTCACCCTCCTGGCCTGCTTCACCCTCCTGGCCTGCTTCACCCTCCTGGCCTGCTTTAGCCTGCTGACCTGCCTCAGTTGACCCGGCCATGCATAACACCGCACCAACTTTACCTTTGATATTTTGTGACCGACGGTATGACAAGACTGTGGTCACCCGCCCCTCACCACCTCTAGCCCCCTCCACCCCCTCCACCCCCTCCACCAATCCTCCTCCACCTTCCACCAATCTCCCTCCTCCACCCCCTCCTCCTCCATCTCCCCCCCGCCCTCTTTCTCCTTCCCTCCCTCCTCTTGCATTTCTCAACCTCTTCATCCTTCCGCCATCCCTAGCCCCCTACCCTCCCTCCTACCCTCCCCCTCCTCCCATCCTCCTCCCTGCCCCCTCCTACCCTTCTCCTCCTTCCCTCCCCTGCCCCTCCTACCCTCCTCCTCCTACCCTCCCTCCTCCTACCTCCTCCCCTGCCCTCATTCTACTTCTCCAGTCCTCCATTCACTCACTCCACGCTCTTGCACTCCCACCTCCTCTCTTCTCTTCACACCCTCACCCCTCTTACCCTCCTTCTCCTCACTCCATCCACTCCTCTCACTTCCCTCCCTACACTCTCTTTACATTCTTCTTGCCTTCTCTCCCTCCTCCTAGTACCTTTTTTCTCTCTCTCCATCCCCCTATTCTTCTAACTCTTCTTTCTTCCTCCACCTCTCACACCTCTCTCCTCCTCCTCCTCCCCCTCCTCCCCTCCTCCTCTCCTCCTCCCTCCCTCCTCCTCCTCCTCCTCCTCCTCCTCCTCCTCCTTCTTCCTCCTCCTCCTCCTCCCTCCTCTCCTCCTCCTCCTCCTCCTCCTCCTCCTCCTCCTCCTCCTCACTCAGTTCGATTAAGTAAGAGAGATCCATTTCGTGTCGGTTACATTAGAACTTTATTGCATATAATACACCATACTTACCTGTGTGATCTTTTTTTTTACCTGTTAACGAAAATAATTAAGAGGCAGCGAGTCTGTAGCTTAATTCATTCCTTTACCTGTGTTAATTTTTTTTTTCTATTATTACCTTAAATTATTCGTTCGTTGGCTTTGAGTTGAAGGTTTTTATATTGATAGGGTTATGTATGTAGTCTCTCTCTCTCTCTCTCTCTCTCTCTCTCTCTCTCTCTCTCTCCTAATATATGGACTCTTGGTGGTGTGTGAGGATGAGGATGGGATGGGGTTAGGATGAGGGTTGAGGTCAGGGTGGGATGGGGAGTCAGGTGGGAATGAGGTCAGCATGAGGGGCATAGGTGTGGGTATGAGGTGGTAAGGGGTGTGTGTGTGTGTGTGTGGGGTGGCAGAGCTAGATGTGTGTGTGTGTGTGTGTGTGTGTGTGTGTGTGTGTGTACTCAGTGACGGGCAGAACCCCGTGTAATTTGCCTAAGTTATTGTTATGGTGTTCTCCGTATTAAGACAATTTGTTGATTCTCCTCCCGCTCATTATTTGCTTCGCTTGACACCTAAGTGGATGACAAACAAATTTAGCTGCATAAGAATGTTATGTTTTTTTTTTTTTTAATGGCGTCTTATGTTTATAGGGGAGGGAGGGTTGGGGTGGTGGGGAGGGGATTATTATGTATTAAAGTTGTTGTTTTTCTCATCAGTGGGGATTTGTAATGGTAGTTACAGTGATGAGGTAGAGATAGGTGGCTTTGTATGCTATTCAGGAGGGGGGGGGGGATTGGGAGAGGGGTGACGGAGGTAAGGTGAGGAAGGAGAGTTTGAAGGAGGAGGTAAGGTTAGGATGGTAAGTGTGAGGGAGTGAAGGAGGTAATGAGTGTCGTGAGGGAGGGAAGGAAGGAAGGAAGGAAGGAAGGTATTGAGAGAAGTAGGGTGTGAGGGAGAGGTAGTGCGGAGGGAGAGAGATAGGGTGTCAGTGAGGGAAGGCCTGAGCTGTGAAGAGGGAGGGGTATAAGGTGTGAGTGAGGAGGGAGGGGGTGGTGATGGAAGGTAAGGGGGTGGTGAGGGTGGTCGGCCAAAATAAAGGGTGGCAGTGAGTCTGACAGGAACAGGGTAGTGGGTAGCGGTGTTGGCTCTTGTGTTGGGTGTGTGACAAGGGGTGGCGGGGCGTTCATGTTGGTGGAGGAAGGGTCTCTCTCTCTCTCTCTCTCTCTCTCTCTCTCTCTCTCTCTCTAAGAAGGGGTTGGTGGATGTTGTTGGTTGTGGGAGAAATGGATGAGTTGTGTGAGGGTTGTGGTTGTGGCGGATGTGGACAGAGAGACAGACAGACAGACTTAGGGAAGATGAGACAGGTGGATAGTATCATCCAGGTGTTTGCGTGTGTGTGTGTGAGGTGGATATGGTCACATGATCACTCCCTCCTCTCTTGTTAGATATGCTGTACTGTACACCTCCTGTGAATCATAGGTCATTACACACACACACACACACACACACACACACACACACACACATACATTTCCCAAACAACTCCATTATCATCACTCCAATATTATTTCTCGTTAAGGAATAAAATATGTAGAAGCGCCATGAGTACAATTATATACCTAACAACGTTCTCAGGTGGGAAGTTGAGTGACACCTTTAAAGACAGGTATACACAGGTGTCTCCCTCCCTCTCTCATGCCATCACACATGAGGTAATGCCATGCTATCAATCCCCAAGAGCCAATAGTTATATCATATCGGTACCTGATTCCCCCCTCCCTCTGTTCTCTGTTATTAACCGTGTTCTTAAACCTTGGTGAGAACTAAGCCCGTTCCTAAAACCCCTCCTCCGCCCCCTTGTTACACCCTGATGCTCGCCCACCCGCCTATCTTCTGATATTCGCCCACCCGCCCAACACTCACGCCAATACTAGTGTCTCTGAGGGAAGAGTCACCCTACCGCCATGCATCATGTTTAAGGCAACCACTCGGCTATGCATAGTGGAGGCCGTCACCCCGAGCCGAGGAGGACGACGACGATGATGATGAGGATGCTTTTGCGGCCACCCACCTCCTGCTCCCTCCCTCCCTTCCCTCTCTCTACCCCCCTCTCCCTTCCCTCCTTCACTCTCCTGTTAACCTCCCCCTCCTATATGTGTTAGAGCCCACCACTTGATAATACTCCACTTCCGCCCATACCCCTCCTCGTTGGGTTTTTTCCTTCCCTCCCTTCTTCCTCCTTTCTCCCTCCTTCCTCCTTCCTTCTCCATACATCTTCTATGTCACAGTAGTTGAACTCTTGTACTATTTATGACATTCTTGTTAACGCTTCTTTACCCGTTCTACCATCCTCTCTCTCTCTCGTATGGTGTCACTGTACCCGTACCCGAACCCGAACCCAATTGACGCTGAAATAATGTATATATCAAGTACCCGAAGCCTCGAACCCGAAGCCTCGAACCCGAAACGACGAACCCGAGGCCTCGAACCCGAAGCCACGAACCCGAAGCCACGAACCCTTATCTAATTCTTGATGAAGTTTCCGAGGAAGAGGATTATTTTAAGGTAATGCTTCTGATCCCGGCTACTGATGATTACAGTAGTGGCGGAAACATAATTGATTGTAATTGTGTGATTAGCATTGAGATGTTATCTTTTTTGTGCTTGTTTAAGGTGTAGTTAACCTGAGTCTATATATTTCTGGTGAGGTTAGGTTAGGTTAGTAGTAATTACATTATTTTGTGAAGGTAAGTAATTTAATTCGGTTAGGTTACTATGGTAGTGATTATATTTGTAAAGTTAAATAATCGGGTTAGGTTAGGTTGGTTTAGTATATAAGTAATTACATTATTTTGTGAAGAAGTTAAGTAATTGGGTTATGTTTGGAAAGTATGGTTGAGATCTATTAAGAAGTTAGGTTACATAAGGAAGCAAGTGATTACATTTTATAAGTAGTTACATTAGCTAAGTAAACCAGTGATTATATTTCTGGGGAGTTAGATTACATAAGGAGATCACCGATTACATTTCTGGAGATTACATTAAGGAAGAAAGCAATTACAATTCGTAATGAGAAGACGGTATTCAAGACGCAAACATTCCAGGACGCAAATATTCCAGGACGCAAACATTCCAAGACGCAAATATTCCAGGACGCAAACATTCCAAGACGCAAACATTCCAAGACGCTAACATTCCAAGACACAAACATACCAAAACGCTAACATTCCAAGACACTAACATTCCAAGACGCAAACATTCCAAGACGCTAACATTCCAAGACATAAACATTCCAACATGCTAACATTCCAAGATGATAACATTCATACACTGAGTGGCCGCTCTTAAGAATATTTAACATTACTGAATACCAAGACCCTCGGAACTGGACGGTAGGGGTAGGTTACAGTACGGGCAGGTTACAGGAGGGTAGGGGCAGGTTACAGGAGGGTAGGGGCAGGTTACAGTAGGATTAGGGGCAAGTTATAGTTGGATTAAGGGCAGGTTACAGTAGTTAGGGGTAGTTTACAGTAGGTTAGGGGTAGGTTACAGTAGGTTAGGGGTAGGTTACAGTAGGGTATGAGTAGGTTACAGGGAAGGGGTAGCTTACAGTAGGGTACGGACAGGTTACTGTAGGGTTAGGAGCAAATTACAGTAGGGTTAGGAGCAGGTTATAGTAGGTTAGGTGCAGGTTTCAGTAGGGCAGAGACAGGTTACAGTAGGGTTAGGAACAGGTTACAGTAGGGTTAGGAGCAGGTTATAGTAGATTAAGTGCAGGTTACAGTAGAGCAGGGACAGGTTACAGTAGGTAAGGGGTAGGTTACAGTAGGGTATGACTAGGTTACAGGGAAGGGGTAGCTTACAATAGGGTTAGGAACAGGTTACTGTAGGGTTAGGAGCAGGTTATAGTAGGTTAAGTGCAGGTTACAGTAGAGCAGGGACAGGTTACAGTAGGTTAGGTGCAGGTTACAGTAGGGTAGGGACAAGTTACAAAATGAACCCGGTGTTAGCAGTGTTACAATAGGACTCAGTGTTAAGGACGTGGTGAAGGACTTGGACGCCTCCCTGGGGATCCTAAGAGCGAGGGTGACTCTTGTTTTAAGGGTTGACGACAAAGGCAAGAGGGGGAGGACTCTCTCATATCACTATTTTTATACTTCCATTCTCTTGTTATTTCTCTTCTTTCTTCCTTCCATCATCAGGGTATCTTATTATCATGTCATTCTCTTTTTTTAGGGTGTGTCTTCATTCATTTTCCCTTATTCCTCTTTCTCTCATCTTTATTGTTTGTCTCTCTTCCTGATTTTCCAACATTCATTCTTAATTTTTTTCTTTCTCCGTCTCTTATTACTTGTTTCTATATGCTCCTCGGCGACAGGTGGCTGATGGTGTGGGCTGGATGGAGGTGGTGTGGCTGGTGGAGGCTTGGCTGGTGGAGGTGTGGCTGGTGGAGGTGGCTGATGGAGGTGTGGCTGTGGAGGTGTGGCTGGTGGAGGTGTGGCTGGTGGAGGTGTGGCTGGTGGAGGTGTGGCTGGTGGAGGTGTGGCTGGTGGAGGTGTGGCTGGTGGAGGTGTGGCTGATGGAGGTCCTGCTGCTGTGTCCTGCTGCTGTGTCCTGCTGCTGTGTTCTGCTGCTGTGTTCTGCTGGTGTGACTGCTGCTGTGTTCTGCTGCTGCGTCCTGCTGCTGTGTCCTGCTGCTGTGTCCTGCTGCTGACTCTAGTTCCGGTCACAGCGTTGCAGCTTCTGTTGTTCGTGTCATCCCCAGCTGCTCGTATGTAGACCTGGCGAGCAAAGTCATACGTAATCCACAGCTGCTTAACGCATGATCGCCGCACCGAGGAATCTGCGGTAGATTAGTACCCAGGTGTACCGGGAGGGGGAGGCGGCGGTCCATACTGATGGTGACGGCGGCGCTGAGTCCGGCCGGCCCCGAGTACTGACACATCCCCGTCCTCTCCCTCACCCACCACCCACCTGACCGCCACCACCCACCTGACACAGGTGGCCCTACACCACCTCCATACAAGTTCAAGACTTGTTAACTTTAAGTTGGTGGTTATGGTAATAAGTGAGTGTCTCATTTATAAGACACGTGACATTAACTGGTCCGTTAAACGTATTAAGTTTTGCAGCGTTTACAAGAGTTGTGTTGCGTCACCTGTCAGTGTGTCACGGTAGATGTTGTTGGTGGTGTAATGTGAGCATCACACGGCCCGGCCAGTAGCAGGTGTCTCCAGTGTTGCACTACTAATCTGATTAAGGTACCATAAAAACATCACCAGTGCTGACGAACATGTGCCAGGTGATACAGGAAGGTGGGAGTGACTACCTGGGCAGGTGTTCACTTTACCCTACACACCTTGAACGTCTCCTCCTCCAGGATCATCGTACCGAGTTATTTTAATACTAAATATCAACTATATTTATTTATTTTTATTTTAAGGCATTATTTTCTTTAATGTCTATTTTCAGGCAGACCGACACATACACTGATCTTGGCTAAATGATATGAAATAAAGGTAATGAGGACAGCATAATGACGGGTTCAGCGGTGGAGGCTACAGCTGCATGTATTGTGTTTCCTGTTGGGATTCAGCATTAAGAGTATACATCAACGCGTCTCGTGGGAAGGAGGAGAGATTGAGACATGTAGCAATGAGAGGGGGAGGGAGAGAGAAATCGGTGGTGCAGTGAGGCGTCGGTGATAGTGTGAGGTGTCGCTCCGTGAACACAAGCACATATTCGCACGTTACAAATGCTTCTCGTCAGAATCATGTGTTAGAGAGGAAGCACGGGAGATGCCTCTAGTTATCACGGTAATTATGCGCCAAGACTACACTTCCCCCCCACAGGTAACCACTGCCATCCTCTCTGCCACTTCCTCTTGTTTACACGACAACTCGGGAATTCTCCGCCGGCTGCACGAACATCGCCACCCAGGCAGGAAGGGCAAAGTGCATCAACACGACCACCTAATCACAGGGGTCGAACGGCGGAGTACAACAACACCGCCGGCCAATCAGGAGGGAGGGAACGCCAGAGTACATCAACACCGCAAACCAATGAGGAGCGTGGGAAAGTCCAGGTACTTCACCAACTCAAACCGCCAATCAGAAAAACAGAAGGGGTAGCGTACATCAATACCATTAGCCAATCAGGAGAGGAAGAGAAGCATTAAACACCTCTTACCTTCAGCATATCAATAACAACTCAGAACATCACTACCACCACCAACTAAGTAATGCAGAAGGTTGTTGGATTTACACGACAACAAGAACCTCACTTAACCAATCAGAAGAGCCGGAGAGGCAGAGGACAACAACATCAACACGACAGCAACAGAAGACACTCATCGGGGGAGGGAGGTTCAGTCAGCGTGTCAACAAGTCTGCCGGTTTAGCTTGAGGTGATGTACCCTGTCATGTTAAAATGCTAGATGTTCATGCATAGTCGCCGTCACTACCACCCTCACAGATCACCCCTCCCCCCACCCCCCTCCTCCCTATCACCCCCCTCCCTATCACCCCCAACCCCCCCACTGTCACTCTCCCATCCCCCCACCCCACTCCCCCAAGCCTCGCTCCGCTCAGTGGGGACAGTAAACACCTCAGGATTTTGAACTTCGACTGTGATTGCTTCTGTTTACCTGTCCTCATTATACGCCAAGCAGGTGTGGTGGAGCGTCACCCATTTACGATATGCTGGGCGGGGGAAGGAAGGAAGGAGGGGAGAGAAGGAGGGGAGTAAGCAGCGAACCTCACCTGTAGCGATGAACATCATATATAACTACTGAAGTGTGGTAAAGGTGATACAGGTGTGGTAGAAGTGTTCTATTACAGGTGTGGTAGATGTGTTCTATACAGGTGTGGTGGATCATCAAGTCTCTGCTACCTGTGTTGTGAAGATGTGGTCGTTGTGTAGTGAAGTATCAATCACTGGTGGCAGGTGTAGTGAAAGATCAATCACAAGTGAGGTAGAACGTCTCCCGCAGGTTGCAGGTGTGTGTGGTAGCAGGTGTGGTGATGCGAGGAAGTCATCCGAAGACCCACATTCAGTATTCCGTGGTGGTGTTTTGCAGGTGGGCTCTGTGCATCTCCTGCTGTCTCCAAGGTTAACTTTCGACCACTCCACCACCCGTCATCCACCACACCGTCATCCACCACCCTCTTTACCACCTGTCATCCACCACCCGTCATCCACCATCTTCTCCATCACCCTTCATCCACCACCTGTCATCCACCACCCTCTTCACCATGTGTCATCCACCACACCGTCATCCACCATCCTCTTCACCACCTGTCATCCACCACCTGTCATCCACCACCCGTCATCCACCATCTTCTCCATCACCCTTCATCCACCACCTGTTATCCACCACCTATCATCCACCACCCGTCATCCACCATCCTCTTCACCACCCCTCATCCACCACCCCAACAGTATGGCTGAACTTTATCCACACATTATAATAACCTATCCCGTCTCTACTTACCCTATTTAACTATCCTCCCTTGGTCCTCTACTATGCCAATTAATACAACATATCCCTATTATCTTCTCTCCCTATTTAATTCCCCATTTGGCTTCCCTATCCTCCCAATAAACACAATATATCCCTATTTTCCCCCTATGTTTTCCCCTATTTAAATATCTAATCTTGTTTCCCGTATCCTATTGATGTTACGTATTTTAAGTTCTATTTACCTACCTATCTACCTACCTATCTACACCTTTCTCCCTGATATACCGAGAACAGGAAACGGGGTCTATATTTAACGAGGAGAGGAGCATCAGAACCGCCTCAACATTTTATTTTCCTGGGATGAGAAGGACATACACACACACACACACACACACACACACACACACACACACACACACACACTGTCTGTTCACCACCTCAAGATGCGTCAGATAGATCTATGTGTGTCATGTTTTGTGTTTATGTATGGTGTTTGATGTTGGTTAGGTGAGGTTAGGTTAGCTTAGGTTAGGTTAGGTTCGAATAGGTTGGGCTGGATTAGGCTAGATTAAGTTGAATTAGATTAAAATAACATTCTGGCTTTCCTAGAGATGTTCAGTAATTTTAATCGGGACAAATAAATAATCTATACAATATTAGCTATAGTAAACATTACCCATTATAAAAACATACTTATAACACTATTAACGAGACGGATCAATTTTATAACACCTAACCTAACCTAACCTAACCTAACCAAACCTCTCCTCGGCCATCACATTCTTCCTTACCTCACTCTTTCTCTCAGTTATTCTCCTTACTTCAAATTCTCTTGTTCTTTATCTCGCTCAGGACTAAAATCTTGACACACACACACACACACACAATAATAATAACACACACACACACAGGACTAAATCTTGACACACACACACACATCATCATCATCATATCAACACACACACACACACACACACACAGGACTAAAATCTTGACACACACACACACACACACACACACACACACACACACAGGACTAAAATGTTGACAGATTGAGACAAGCGTGTAAGCCTCATTCACAGGACAAAAGGGGAGAGCTGTGGACGATATTCACAGGCAATATTCACTTATATTATGTTGTGAGTGAAGAGAATATGTGACTGTCAGGCAACTACTCATTACACCACTTAGCTTGAGACGTGTACACTTACCTTACCTCACTTGACAGTTTTATATTCCTTGTGTGGGAGAAGAATTATTTTGTGTGTGTGTGTGTGTGTGTGTGTGTGTGTGAACTAGTAGACGTTAACGAGGTGGTTTAATGGAGGTTATGTCATCGTCTTAACAAGCACAAGTCTATCAAATTAATAGCGTTATGTAATCCAGGTACCAGGTGTTGTGTTTATTGTTTACCTGTTGGTGAAGTGTTGGTGATATTAATGGTATAATAATAATAATAATAATAATAATAATAATAATAATGATAATAATAATAATAACAATAATAATAACAACACTACTATTAATTACGTTACTATCAATAATAACTATATAATCAAGAGTTATCATACCTGTACCCACCTGCCATTGCCTACCCCTACCTTCACCTACCTTACCCCACCTGGCTCCACCTGGCCCCATCTGCCCTGCCTACCTCTGGAGCGGGACACACCCACTCTTGTGACCTCGTACCATATGCTCACGTCCTATCAAAAAACAAATTACGACCCAATTATGAATCTCTGTACCAATTTAAACAACTTTTATTTACCAGTTTCTAAGATATGATGGTTAGGTTAGGTTAGAGTCGGGTCGGGTCAGGTGGTATCAATCAGCTGACGGCCAAACAAACACCTTCATGTGAGTTGTGTTGTTTCACTGTGTAACTCCAGGTATGAAGGGGTTATGTACACACAGCCCCGGGAACCAGCCAGGTGTGTGTGTGTGTGTGTGTGTGTGTGTGTGTGTGTGTGTTAAAATATTCACCTATTATAAACTTTAACCTCTAAAAGTTTGAATTAGAGTAATGTTATTGTTTATGTGACCAACAATGCAAAGTAATATCTAAGACAATCAATATCAAAATTTAACACAATCAGATCTCAAGTAATGGAATCTACCTCAGGTGTATATAGGAAGACAATTAAAAACAAAAGGTGAAATTATCATAAGCGTAGAGAGGATTATAATACTGAATAATTGATGATCAGATAATACAAATGTTGGGGGAAGGAAGAGGTAAAAGGGGTGAAAACGTAAAGCAATAAAAGACGACAAAAATAATACCTGGCGTCCATATATGAGATAATTTACCTGTGTTAATTAATCTCGTATTTATATTCACTCACACTTATCACACACTTACTCACCTTAAAAATCCCCCCCCAAAAAAGGTGAATTTTAGGGCATACAAAAGCTGAAATAAATTAGCGGATTTTAGGACGAGATAAAAAGTTACCCCCCATTGATAAAACGGAGACGAAAGCTAGTATGGGTTAGCGCCTGACTCGAGTGTATAGAGGTGTAGTCAGTTGGTATATTATACTGAAAGATGGAGGCTTTATTTCTTAATGTTCTCGATATGTATATTAACCCTCCCTCCCCCCAGCCCACGTCCTTGAAGGAGGTCGTGTGTCTGATACCCTACCCCCTCCCCCATTCCTCCCCCTCCCCCATTCCTCCCCTCCCCCCTCCCCTTCTCTCCTCCCACCAGTTCCACCTCCAATACCACCCCTCCCTCCTTATCACACCCATCCTTCCTTCCCTACTTATGCCACCCTTCCTCCCTCCCCTATCCCTTCCTTCCTTTCCTCCTATCCCCCCCCTCCCCTTCAGCTCCCTCCTCTTCCCTCCAGCTCCACCTCCTCCCCCCCCCAGACCGATGTGGGAACGTGCCTGAAAGGAGAACGTCTTTATGGTGAACGGCTAGTGGGGAATGTGTCTAGGGGGGGAGAGGGGAGGAAGAGGTGTTTGGGGGAGAGGGGAGGGAGAGGTGTTTGGGGGAGAGGGGAGGGAGAGGTGTTTGTTGCAAGAACTAATACCGTTGCAGTCACTAGTACCGTTGCAATCACTAGTACCGTTGCAATCACTAGAACCGTTGCAATCACTAGAACCGTTGCAATCACTAGTACCGTTGCAATCACTAGAACCGTTGCAATCACTAGTACCGTTGCAGTCACTAGTACCTTTGTAATCACTAGTACTGTAGAAGTAAACAGTAATATAATTCGACCAAGGATAACTCAACAATAACCTGTATAATACACACACACACACACACAAACACACACACACACACACAAACACACACACATACTTACCTCAGCAACCACAGGACCTCTTAACTCTTATCATCATCATCATCATCATCATCATCATCATCATCATCATCATCATCATCATCATCATCATCATCATCACGTGGAGTAAGACGACAAAGGTTCCTCCTACACATCAGACACACACCAACATGAGTGGCCCAGCAGGTGAGTTAACTCGGGGCGTCACACAGGTAAGATGAGCTCCGAGCTAAAATCAGGTAGATACAATTAGCATCTGAGATTTGAGAGGATATTTCTATTATATTGTATTTATTCTCTTCTGTGATTAAAGTATTTGAGAGTGTAATATAATTTAGTTGTTAAGTTATATATAAGTTATATATAATTACTTAGAATATTGTTTTTTTGTTTTTTTTGGGGGGGGGGGGGATTTTGATGTGTATATTAGTGTTAAGAAATTGAGTTATTAATTGGAAGTATTTGTGTGTTTTTATTGCGATTTGATTCTGTTTAGTTATTTTAGTTTATTTCTGTTTATTTGGGTAATAATCACTATAAAATTGTAAAATAAAAGAATTTGTTAATTTTATACCGTAATAGCGACCATAACTCTTCATTCATGACTTGTTTTCATTTCAACTGTAAAATAATAATCGCTAGTGTGGCTCAGATGTGTCTATGACTCTGCGTCTCTAGTGTGGATCAAACACATCTATGACTCTGCGTCTCTAGTGTGGATCAAACACATCTATGACTCTGCGTCTCTAGTGTGGATCAAACACATCTATGACTCTGCGTCTCTAGTGTGGATCAAACACATCTATGACTCTGCGTCTATGAGTGTGGATCAAACACATCTATGAAAACACCATCTCTGAGTGTAGATCACAAACTCCTTGGTGGATCAAACACATCTATGACTCTGCGTCTCTAGTAATGGATGAGACACATCTATGACTCTGCGTCTCGTCTTCGTTCGGGCACCCTATGACTCTGCGTCTCTAGTGTGGATCAAATACATCTATGACTCTGCGTCTCTAGTGTGGATCAAATACATCTATGACTCTGCGTCTCTAGTGTGGATCAAACACATCTATGACTCTGCGTCTCTAGTGTGGATCAAACACATCTATGACTCTGCGTCTCTAGTGTGGATCAAACACATCTATGACTCTGCGTCGCTAGTGTGGATCAAACACATCTATGACTCTGCGTCTCTAGTGTGGACCAAATACATCTATGACTCTGCGTCTCTAGTGTGGACCAAACACATCTATGACTCTGCGTCTCTAGTGTGGATCAGACTTTATCTATGACTCTCGTCTCTAGTGTGGATCAGACACATCTATGACTCCTGCGTCTCTGAGTGTGGATCCAAACTCCATCTATAACTCTGCGTCTCTGAGTAATGGATCAGAACACATCTATGACTCTGCGTCTCTAGTTTGGATCAAACACATCTGCAGCTCTGCGTCTCTAGGTGTGGATCAAGCACATCTACTTATTTCTGCGTCTCTGGTATGGATGAGCATCTATGACTCTGGGCGCTCTAGGTGTGAGGATCCGCAACCTCTATGACTCTGCGTCTCTGAGTGTGGATCAAACATCTATGACTCTACGTCTCTAGTGTGGATCAAGCATCTGCTGACTCTGCGTCTCTAGTGTGGATCAACACATCTATGACTCTGCGTCTCTAGTGTGGATCAAATACATCTATGACTCTGCGTCTCTAGTGTGGATCAAACACATCTATGACTCTGCGTCTCTAGTGTGGATCAAACACATCTATGACTCTGCGTCTCTAGTGTGGATCAAACACATCTATGACTCTGCGTCTCTAGTGTGGATCAAACACATCTATGACTCTGCGTCGCTAGTGTGGATCAAACACATCTATGACTCTGCGTCTCTAGTGTGGACCAAATACATCTATGACTCTGCGTCTCTAGTGTGGACCAAACACATCTATGACTCTGCGTCTCTAGTGTGGATCAAACACATCTATGACTCTGCATCTCTAGTGTGGACCAAACACATCTATGACTCTGCGTGGCTAGTGATCAATAATAAGTGTTTTTGCATGCATGGTTGGGACACAGCTCATGTTTGGTTACTGTGTTTGCGTATTCAAATATACATAATTATTACAGGGTTACTATATGTAACTTTTACAGAGTAGACATACTTATTGGTCACCTTTCCTCTTGTGATAAATAAACCACTATGTTCACTTACCAGAAATAATAAGACATTGTAAAGGGAATATCCAATGGCCAGTCCAGTACAGCTGTTAATGGTCCATAAACACACGATCAAAACAAGTATCTTCACGGCTGGTATCGATGAATTACAGAATGAACACTGCCACTCCTGTTGTCTCGGTAGGGTTGTCAAAATCCTTCCTCTGTTGTGTCATATTGATTCGTGCAAAAGAGTGAAGATATTTGTTATGGTCGTGTGTATTTTTGTTCCTCTCGTTAAGGTGGATTTAGTTGAGAGTTAAGTGGTAACGTTATGGGAGTGAAGGGAAGAATTGGTGCTTGTTGGAGACTCCTGACCAGTTTGGTTGTTAGTGAGTTGTTCTGTTATTGAGTGAGTGTCCGTCAGTGAAGGAAGGATGACGTCACTTATAGACCACCTGGGAAGAGATGACGTCACTTATAGACCACATGGGACAGCTATGACGTCACTTATAGAACACCTGGGGAGCGATGACATCACCTTTAGAACACCTGGGGCAGCTATGACGTCACTTATAGAACACCTGGGGAGCGATGACATCACCTTTAGAACACCTGAGACAGCTAAATTGAATTAACATAGTATTAATTTAAACATAGTTTATTCAGGTGTGACTGTCGGCTACACTAATTAAGTTTTAATTTTCTATCGAAGTGTCGTGAGATTATTTTTTTACCTGTGATTGAGAGAATTAATTATTACGATTAACACTCACCTACGACGCTGTTGAGGGGAGTTTTCATCCAGCTCTCACATTTACCTGCCCTTCCTTCCTCATTCTCCCACCCTCTCCCACCCCTCCACATTCTCTTCCCCCCTCTCCACACTTACCCTCCCACTTCCTCCACCCTACCTTTCCCTACTCCCACGTTCACCTACCCTCCCCCACCCTCACGCTCTCCCACCCCCTGCCAGCTCCCACGTTCACCTGCCCTTCTTCCCACCTCACCTGTGTCCGACATTCATCATCGTTCTGTTTTATATCATTCTCTTCTTAATAATACAGTGTTCAGGTGAGATTGAGACCATCATTTCTCAGCCGTGTTAACTCAGGTGTTGTGTCTCAATGACCGTGACCAAGACGCTGAGAGACACCATCCAGTTTTGAGATCTTTCCTCCCTTTCTTCACCCCCCCCCCTCCTCCTCCTTCACGTTCACACCTTCCGTACTGGCTTCTCTCTCTCGTGTATGTGTGTGTGTGTGTGTGTGAGGGCAACATTCTGTCTGTCTGTCGTTCTTTCACACACACACACACACACACACACACATACACTGGATGTTGCTACTCACGGTGTAACGCGTGGATAGGTTGCTTGGACTAAATATAGGTGTGTGTGTGTGTGTGTGTGGGAGACAAGGTAGAATGAACGCACGCAAAGAGGAAAAGGTAAAAAATAATGATTAGGTTAAGAATGACGAGATGCAACGAACGGAAGTGAAATTGATCAGTAAAAGAGGGGAAATGGAGAGGAGGGAAGAGGATAGGTGAATAGGGAAGAGGAGGAGGAGGTGAAGGAAATGGATAAGGAAGAGGAGATGGAAGAAGGGGGGATGGAGGAGGAGAGCGGGGAAAGAGGAGAAAGAGAAGGAAGAGGAGAAGGGGAGAGGGATGAAAAGGTGGCAGAGGAGGAGGAGAGGAAGGAAGGGGAGGTTAGCACGTAGTAGGTGACAAAAACAGAGGAAGAAGAAAAATTATCACGATAAAAGACAGAATTGAGACAGAAAAGGATAGAAGCAATTGTACAAATGGACGGAAATGAGAAGTACAAAAAAATAGGTAAGCGAAGTGGTTTACCTCCAAGTGAGAGAAGTGAGAGAAATCGGCGTTTAGAATCAGTGAGAGAGACAGATGAACAGGATAGGGTTAAAAGAGAGAGAGAGAGAGGTGTGTGAAAGTTGATAAAGGGAAACGGATAAAGGGGTAAAGAAGGGAAGATGAGAGAAGTGGAGAGGAGAGGAGTAGTAGAAATAAGAGGTGAAGGAGACATTGAGGGCGTGAAGTGAGACACCTTATTGATTTACTACCTTTGAGATGAGACACATTTCTCTCTCTCCCTCAACCCTGCCTTCCCCCTCTCACACCCCCTCACCCCTCACCCCCCTTTGTCTCTCACCTCGCCCCCGCCGCTATCAACATAACCGGAAGCGACGTAATAACACGCCTCTACGTGAAGCAACTCTTTAATGTTACGTGACCTGCGGGACTAATTTCCATGTTGGTGCTCCCAGCCGCCACACCTGCGGGACGCCACACCTACGGGCCACCACACCTGAGGCCACCACACCTACGGGACGCCACACCTGCGGGACACCACACCTGCGGGCCACCACACCTACGGGCCACCACACCTGCGGGCCAATCACCTGGTGGACGCCACACCTACGGGCCACCACCAAACATAATGACATCGGAAAGGCGTTCGAATGCTTGCTGATGTTGGATGATTGAAATGAAAATACAACTGATGAACTAAACTCTCCCATCCACGTGTCTTATTTCACCTCAAGTTTATCATTATATCTTAAACCTTGATAACGATATGTGAAATTATTTACGTTGTTTATTAAAGATATCTTACTCTACGTGAATCTTGATATATAATATGGAAGTAAAATATCTTATTGACTTTTAAATCATAACATATTGTATATAAAAACTTTAAATATATCTAAATGTTCGTAATAATCTTAAGATAAATATGGAATCTGATGTAAATTATACCTTAAGTCCTGTGATGCTGAGATTCTGTGTTGCTGTGTTTTTGGTGTTGGATTAACTTGGTCATTCCGTCATTTCGCTGTTTATTAATATTAATGTTTTTGTTACACTGTTGAGGAGAGCTTCATGGCACGTGAGGTGAAGGATTAGGGTGGTGGGGATTTGTTGCCCCCCTCCCTCTCCCCCCTCCCCTTCACATGTATACCTCCCTCCTCTTCTCCCACACCCCACAACTTCAACATCTCCCCTTCAACCCTACTATCCCGTCTCCCCACCCTCAGTCACTCCTCCCCATCTCCTCACCCTACCTCCTCTCCCCACATCCTCCTTTCTCTCCACACCCCTTCACTACACCTCCCCTCACCCTCACCCCAGTCAACCGTAATCCTCACCCCTACTTCCTCTCCCCACACTTATTCCACTTCCTCTCTCCCTCAACCCCCATCACCTCACCTCTCCCTCACCCCCCCACCCCCCCCACCCCCACCCCCTCCCTCACCCCCCACCCTCCCTCCCCCACCACCTCCCCTCACCCTCCCTCCCTCCACCCCTCTCTCCCTCCCCTCACCCCTCTCTCCCTCACCCCACCTCCCTCACCCCCACCCCTCCCTCCACCCCACCCTCCCTCACCCCCACCTCCCCTCACCCCTCCCTCCCCTCACCCCTCACCCCTCTCCCTCACCCCTCACCCCTCTCTCCCCTCACCCCCACCCTCCCTCACCCCCTCTCTCCTCCCCTCCTCCCTCCCACCCCTCACCCCTCTCTCCCACCCCACCTCCCTCCACCCCACCCCCCTCACCCCACCCCCCCCCTCCCCCCACCCCCTCCCCACCCTCCTTCACCCCACCCTCCCCTCACCCCACCCCCTACCCCCCACCCCCCTCACCCCACCCCCTACCCAGAAAAAAATCATACTTAAATCAAACTCACTTTTTCATAATATCTGCCAAGTAAATATTTTGCCTTTCATGTACTTCAGCAGTAAGGTAGACTCTCTCTTCTCATTACCGTCACATGGGTGGTGAAGGCAGCAGCGTGAGGCAGGGTGACTGTGGATGGAGTCAGGTGGATGAGTCGAGTGAGTATCATTAAAGGAAAAAAAGGTGTACATTTACATTGACACCTGTTGTTGCTCTCTCCCCCCTCTCCTAAATAAACACTAAACTACCTAAGACTAACTATCAAACATTTACATCCTCATGGCTCAATCAGTGACGGCCATAAACACCAAAAGCAATAAATAAATACATAAATAAAATAAAAGAGCAAAATAAAAACATTAAAAAGCAAAAAAAAAAATAAAAGCAGAAAAAAATATTAAGCGAAAAAATACAAACAACTCACCTATGTCGTCAGATAGTTCATAAATTAGCATTTCCCCCTGAGAATGACAATCCAATGTGTAATCACCCCCTTTTCCTCCCTCCCCCATCACCCACTCTTCCTCTCCCCATCACCCCCTATCTTCCTCCTCCTCCCTCTCCCCCCATCCCATCCCCCCTCACCTCCCCCCTTCCTCCTCCCCCCACCCCCCTCACCCACGGGTAATGATGGTAGTGCTTGTGTGTGTGGGGGGGGTGAGAGGTAGCTCACTGGGGTGTAAAATAACCCAGAACTCAAGGTCTTTCCCCCGACGGCTCAATTAGCAGTAGTACATATGATCAATAATGCTGAATAAAACTTGTGGTTAGGTTAGGTTAGGTTAGGTTAGGTTAGTTTGATGGTGAGGGGGGAGGAAGAGGTGAGGGTGGCTGAGAGAAGAGGAGGAGGGGGTGGGTGAGAGTAGAGGAGGAGGAGAAAGAAGAAGAAGAAGGGGCTAAGTCAGTGACCAGTGTTGGGACGGTACAGAGGAAAGACCCAAGGTTGTGCATGGTCGGTCCTGTGACGATGGTCAGCCCCGAGAGAGTGCATGACGGGGCTGAGGGATGTATAGCGGGGCTGAGGGATGTATAGCGGGGCTGAGGGATGTATAGCGGGGCTGAGGGATGTATAGCGGGGCTGAGGGATGCTGGCAGGGCTGAGGATGTATAGCCGGGGCTGGGGGATATGAGTAGAGACAGGGATGTATAGCGGGGCTGGGATGTATAGTGGGGTTGAGGGATGTATAGCGGGGCTGGGGATGTAGCGAGGACTGAGGGTAAATGACGTAACCGAGGGGCTATGAAGCAATCATGTGAGTGTGAATGGCCGGGTGGGGGGGGTACATGGCCCGGCCAGGGGTTGCATATTTCAGACCTAGGGAACACAGGACCGGGCCCGAGGGGATACAGGACCGGGCCCGAGGGGATACGGGACCGGGCCCGAGGGGATACAGGACCGGGCCCGAGGGGATACGGGACCGGGCCCGAGGTGGGTTCGTGTCGGCTCAGAAGAGATGCATATCCGAACTAGAGTGACCTTTGTGGCCAAACCAGACAGAGGACGAAACTGAGCCGGAGGGAGAGTGTCTTGGTGTGGCCAGGTGAGATTACGGCCATGGCCAGGCTGGTAGACTCACCTGGTGGATGGATGGAAGAGGGTAACCCGCTGCCCCAGAGGTATGTATCCATCACAGGTAGGTTAGGTTGAGACAATTAAGAGCGTAAACAGTGAGGTGGGAAGACAGTGAAGGGGGGCAGTGAGGGACAGGGAGATAGTAAGGGAGTGGGAGATAATGATGGAGATACAGCGAGGAAGGAAACAGTGAGGGAGGGAGAGATAGGGAGGAAGGAGACAGTGAGGGAGAGAGACAGAAGGAGACAGTAAGGGAGGGAGAGAGACAGAGAGGGGAGACAGTGAGGGAGAGAGAGATAGAAGGGAGGAGACAGTAAGGGAGGGAGAGAGACAGCGAGGGAAGAGACAGCGTGAGCAGCTTGAAGTGTTTATCCTCAACAAAAAATACACAGTCAGTCCTACAAAACCAGGTCTCGTAAGATCTCAGCCGTGGCCACAGTTCTCGTAAGGTCTCATCAGCCGTGGCCACAGTTCTCGTAAGGTCTCATCAGCCATGGCCACAGGTCTCGTAAGATCTCAGCCGTGGCCACAGTTCTCGTAAGGTCTCATCAGCCGTGGCCACAAGTCTCGTGCACCACCACTCATGTACTCTATGATGGCTGCCTTATGACGTTGGGGGTAAACAAAAGACTTCATATACTGACAGAGCATTTTAACACCACCTAAGTAGCTTAATATATTATGAGTGGGTGAGGGATGGATGAGGAGTGGATGAGGAGGGATTGATAGGTGGATTAGGAGTGGGTGACGAGTGTTTAATGAATGGATGACGAGTGAATGACTGATGAATGACATGTGAATGTTGAGTGGATGAGAAGTGGATGAGGATTATTATGATGCAGAGATTTAAACCGGAACTAAGTTATATTATCACGTTCAACACCCCATCATTACCTCCACTCCTTCACCCCCCCCACCCCTCACCACCCCACCCGTCACCACTACCTGCCCCTCACCACCCCACCCCTCCCACCCCACCCCTCACCACTATCTGCCCCTCACCACCTACCCCCACCACCTCTACCCACCTTCCTCCCCACCTCAGCCCCTGCCCCTCACCCCCCCTCCCAACCCCTCCAGGTAATGCGGTGAGAAGGAGGCGGAGTCTTAACTAGAGCCTCTCGATCATCACACACACACACACACACACTCTCTCTCTCTCTCTCTCTCTCTCTCTCTCTCTCTCTCTCTCTCTCTCTCTCTCTCTCTCTCTCTCTCTCTCTCCTCTCTCTCTCTCTCTCTCTCTCTTCCCAAAACCTGAGGAGTGAGTTGTACTGTAGGAACACCCGAACTAACTATCATACCTACCCACATACCTGCCTTGAGGAGGGACTTCTTGGAACACCTGAATCCAACCATTGACTTTACTGAGACGTTTTAAAGGGACTTATCAAAGAGACAATCTAAGTGTTTATCATTATAAGAAAAAAAAAAGAATCTGAAACAAAAGTATTGGCTTCTTTTGTTTTGTTTTTTTGAGACAAACCCTTGAGATACCTTTTGTGTTTGTTGTGATTATGTTGGGTTGTTTAATCAATAGTTTTCACCCGGTAACAAAAGGCCTTTAGAGGTAAAATATTCCTAGGTGTGTTTGATTGTTTTTTGTTTTTTGTTTATGTTTTTGTTTCTTGTGACAGAGAGGAAGACTATTAATGTATCTGATTGGCGGTGACTGTCATGTTGTCATATATATTTATTGTGTGAAACTTAGATAAATGTAGCTTACAGGTGGCGGATGACTCTCTCTCTCTCTCTCTCTCTCTCTCTCTCTCTCTCTCTCTCTCTCTCTCTCTCTCTCTCTCTCTCTCTCTCTCTCTCTCTGACCACAAAAGTTAACCACCTAAATAAGTGTTAAAGAGTTAAGTGTTAAGATGACAAGTTAACTGAATGTATCTGTCGTGTTAGTGTAGTCATCAAGGGACATAAACCTGTCACACACACACAGGGGGTAACAGCTCACATCTATGACGGAAGGAGGAAATTAAGAAAAAAATCACAGACGCAAAGAAAACATAAATAATATAACAGACAAATGAGTCGGTGGGCTAGTGGATATAGAATTCACCTCCCATCCCAAGGGTTGAGGGGTCGAGCCCAGGCACCCACAGTCCGCCGAGCTGTGAATGAGTAGTTAAGTTTACAGTTGTGGAAATGAAGGAGGTAAAGTGTAGTGGTGGCCAGACCGCCTCCTTGTGAGCGAAGGTTTATTATACGGTGCGGTGTGTCCGTACTGTTCTCGCGGGTCGTCAGGCTGAGGAACCCAGTTTTTCAGTGTAGTCCGACACGATACTTAATTATTATAAGTAAAGTTGTCATTATTATTCATTTATTTTGTTTTTTGGTAACAGTATTGGGGCAACACCTTGTATGGACAGTGAACACCTCCAACGGTAAATGATGAACTCTGACTTTACCTGCTAATTAATTATTGTTAAGTTTACATTAACGGTGACGTGAGGTGCAGTACCTGTCTCAACAGATGCATTATATATATATATATATATATATATATATATATATATATATATATATATATATATATATATATATATATATATATATATATATAATGAGATATTTAACAGAGTCGTCTTAAACACATTCTTGCAAGTCATTTAGAATGTAATGAGATAAATTTCTTAGTAACTTGTCTGAGGGAAGTTTTTGCCGAGAAACTTAGAAATGCGATTTGCGTGTTTACTCGACCTCAAGAACGGCAGAAAGTAAAAACATCTTGTGCCGTAGATAATGAGACGCAAGTTTATTCATAGTGTTTACCAGGCAATTATCGCTCTCTTCCCCCGCTGACAAAATATTAGTAAGGCATTTCAGAGATTGTGTGGGGCGAACAAAGGCTGTTAGTGGCGGAGCTTCTTTGTGTCGTCTTGTGCACCACCAAGACGCAGAATAAAGGATAAATACATTATGTGTGTTGCACAATATCGCAACACTTCTCCTCGAAAGAAGTAGGAGTTGGGGGAACACTTGCGCAATCTTGCCAAATAAGCGCTTTCATCTTCTTAAACACGCACTTGGGGTCCGGGATCTGTCAGCAGTATGCATAAATAAGGACCTTGACACAACCATCCGGGGGGAACCTTCACAAAATAAGCACACCCAAACAACCAACACCAATCAATCTTCAGAAATTAGCACCTACAAATGCCCCTCACCCGGCAATCCCTGGAAATAAGTACCTCGAGACCTCCAATCAGTCACAAGCATTCCACATTACCCGCTGCACCCCTGCTTCTCCGTGGCTTGCATGCTCTTCTATCCTTCTCCCCCCCTCCTTCCCTTCACCTCCTTCTCCTCCTTCACCCCCCCCTCCTCCCTCCCTCCTACCCCTCACTAGCACTTCCCTCTCCCTCGGTCAGTTCGGGAGGTATGCAACAAGTTATTAGGCAGAGTCACACACAAAGCTTCCAACCCAGACCATCCTACTGTCTCGTTCAACCGGGAAGAGAGACAGCGAGTGTGTTTACTTCACTCCCGAAGAGGACAGCCTCCCTCACTGTTCCTTCCCCCACATCCTCCCTCCCTCCCCCTCCTCTCCCTCTCTCCTTTCCTTGCTGGCTCTCACTCCTATCTCCCCCACTAACTCCTACCCCCCCATCTCTCTACCCTCTATTTACCACCTCCATCCCTCCTCCCCTTCACCTCTTTCTTTCAGGCTTCACCACGCACCACACATCAAGGCGAACATGTATATAAAGTGTTCGTGTAATCCGTGTCTCAGTGTGTACAGTATTGCGTCGTGTGTCAACTACTGGACCACGGGGGTGTTCCGCTGGCCAACACGGTCTCACAGCTCCCGTACAACTTGGCATGACCGCTCGTCTGTAACTCCATCTTCTCCTCGGTTCCACTTCTGTAGTTGTAGGTCAATAACTTTCGCAACATGTAGAGAGAGAGAGAGAGAGAATAAAAAAAAAAAGACTTATTACCGCGGCACTACTAAGGTCGTGATCTGTGTGTTGCTTGTGGTTGCGTGTATGTTGGCATGCCTGTATGCTTGGGCTATCAGTCTAAATGTTTGTACGTGTGTCAGTGCTAAAGTTTGCCCGTGGGCTTTACAAGGCATGCTTGGTAAATTCTGCCTGAGGTTCCGTCTGCTGGTGGCTGTCCTTTGAAGACGAAGTGGAGGCTGAGGATTAATAAAGCAGTTGGGTAATAAATATGACCCGGGGGCGTTACTGACAGCTCCACCTCTGTGTGTGTGTGTGTGCGTCACTAATCTTTTCCCTCCCACTTCATCTAGTTGTATAGTCCTGTGTTGTGTATTGACTCTTAGATGTGTGGATTACACACACACACACACCTACATACACACACACACACACACACACTCTCTCTCTCTCTCTCTCTCTCTCTCTCTCTCTCTCTCTCTCTCTCTCTCTCTCTCTCTCTTTGGGAAAAAAATACCTTTTCCCCCACGACCTAATAATTTAATAAAATTTACAATTTCTTAAAGTAAAGATTACAAATAACAAGTCATTTTTAGAAACACGTGATTAAAAAAAAAGATACGATTCATAAATTAACGACTTTCACGACACATGATAATTTTTCGGATGATTTGATATAAGTGTGAAAACGTGTACCTGTCAGGGCTGTGGTTTATTGAGTGCACAGGTGTAAAAAAGTGTGGCGTTAATGAGGAACATATGAGATAAACAGAGACGTCTCTCTCTCTCTCTCTTCTCACATATTCAGACAACACCTGAAATACATCCATTCCTCAGTGTCGTACCGAGTGTTAGACTGAGGTGGACAGGTGACCTTGACCCCACCTGCTGTAACAACTTCACATAACACTCATACTGACGGGGTAATCGAAGACGTCAGCCACTTGGGTAGGCGAGAGTCACGTCTGTTCACACACTAGATGGTGAGAGAGAGAGAGAGAGAATGTGTGGATTTTGCTGGAGTTTGTTTGAATATTTGTAAATTGGGTGGAGGGTGTGATTACTGCTACTACTACTATTACGACTACTACTATTACAACTATTACTACTACAACTATTACTACTACAACTATTACTACTACTACTTCTACTACTACTACTACTTCTACTACTATTACTATTTTTTTATTACGTGGCCTCATAGTCAATATCTGTAACTGTTGTCGGCTTTGGGGCCGATGCTCTCGTTCCCCTGAGGCAGAGCAAAGCCGCCCTAAGGAGAGAGAAAGACAGTCGACATCTCATCCAGGCTGTAACATAACTTCTGGGCTGCTGCTTCTGTTCGGAGATCAACTCCGCGAGTCTGGTGTAGAAGCATCTTGCACTTGGTCCCATCCCACCAGAGGTTGTGAACACAAGAGGAGTGAAGCTGCCTTGATCAACGTTCCGAATTCTCTCCCCATATGCGTTTATCTTGTCGTTCTCGTTCCTCCTGTGTGCAGCATCGAGAGCTAAGTTACGGTGACATGCGGCCATGGGATAAAAAATCCTGATGTCGAAGAAGGCTTGCTGTCTCCGCGTCCAGAATCCTCGAGCACTGACGTCAACACGGGCTTCGTTGGATGCGTTTGAAGTCCTAAGGTTGGAAATTCTCACCGTCCAATGGAAGGAGGATCGGTTCTACCCTGACATCACGGCAGATTTCCTTCAACATATTTGCTGTGAGGTCCCTTACTTCGTCATGCCTCATGCATATGAAGCCCCTTTTCTTGCACACCATGGCGTGATCGACGTCATAGGAAGAGACGCGCACGCATTGGGAGGGCAAACCTTCTACTGGCCAACCATACCTTAGAGCATTGGCATCTGTAAATTCTTGGTTATTGAGACTGAAACCATTTGCCCTTATCGGTAACGTAGTTAACCAGTTCGAGGCGCCCACCTCCTGCGTTATAACTACTTTTTTTTCAAATTCTCTGGTACTTGCAGCAACAGTTGCTGCAACTTATCACTTTGGCCGTGCTGTCGTTCTGTCGTAATAGACCTTCGAATCTTGTTTACTTCACTGGTATCCACCTCACCTGTTGCGCTCTGAGCTATTATGTGGTCAGTGAGGGCTGCCGTGAGCGTAACTGAGTTTATTACTACTAACTACTACTACTACTATTTTTTATAATGGTCTCCAAGTTCCTCTTATAGACATACATTTACCATTTTATTGCTTAACTATCCTAATACAAGAATTATTTATACTACTACTACTACTACTAGAACTACTACTACTACTACTACTACTACTACTACTACTACTACTACTACTACTATTATTACAACTATTACTACTACTACTGCTATTATGCTGCTTTTGCGACATATGCTATGCTTGCGCTTTCCAATTTGGTGTGTGTGTGTGTGTAATAATAATAATAATAATAATAATAATAATAATAATAATAATAATAATAATTAACGGTTTATTGAAAAAAGTTCTGCAGCCCGAAGGCTGAAAATATACATTAGACAATAATGACTTATTACTTAAAAGAACATGGGTGGGTGGGTCGTTTAACAAAAGCTTTCATTACTGAAAGGAGAAGGAACATGAATTTAACTTAAATTTTTTATAATTTGCAGTTGATGGCCTGGGCTGGTCTCTTGCCATGCTGCGTGAGGTCCGTAGGCCTCGTGGTTTAGTAACTCGTCCTCGGGTGTTGATATGAAGGACCTCACGGGGTCATGGAGACACCGGGTGGTGTGGTGTTCACTTGGTATAGTGACTCGTCCTCGGGTGTTGATATGAAGGACCTCACGTGGTCATGGGGACACCGGGTGGTGTGGGGTGGTGTCACAGTACCTCACTCTGCTCGGTGATGTTGTGTCATCTCGTAGTCAGGTGCATTGCCCGGCCCTCTGTTGTTCTCAGGGTGGACGGATTGGCACCTCCTGGTCAGAAGATGGTGGGTCACGGCTCTCACTGGTACTGTCTAGTGCTAAATTCACTGGCTTAAACACTGTTCAACACGGATCTCACTTCTTTCCGAAACGAAATTGTCACTTTTGATTAAGTTGATATCCCGGTGGTGAAGAAAGTTCGGGGAGAAGGACTTGGGGAATGGGGCCGAACATTGGCCGAGGGCCGCTGCCCAGCAGGAGCAGCGCCTAAATGGGTCTCGATCCGACGGTGGTCAAGGATGTAGTGTGTGTGTGTGTGTGTGTGTGTGTGTGTGTGTGTGTGTGTGTGTGTGTGTGTGTGTCTATGTGTGTGTGTGTGTGTGTGTGTGTGTGGAATGCAAAGTGCTACGATTATTCCTCGTACTACTACACCAAATTTCCTTCTTCCTGTTGAAAATGTTTAATGAAGAATATATATATATAATGTATTTTTGTCACTTTTTTATGTTTACGTAAATTGAAGACCAGCGAGGCATGTCTGTATCATAACAGTACACACACACACACACACACACACAGACACACACGGCGTCAAAATTGTCCGTCCGCTACACGTAAAAATTATCCGTTCTCGCCATTACTTTATGACGCCATTACCGTATGACGTCACAACCGTAACCTGCCACAGTTAGTCTTCAGTTAGCGGACATTAAAGTCGTTCTTCTTAGTGTTGTTTACTCGTGAACGTTCGGTTAAAATGTAATTGAAAAAAATGAATTACAAGATATAATTTTTTTTTTATATGGACTAAAATTCAAGTTCATATTTCTTTTTTTTTCACTATAAGAAGCTTAACATCATGGTTTAACCCCACAGCTTTAATCTTACAGCTTAACTCCATAACTTAATCTTCCATCTTAACTTCACAACTCAGCTTCACAGCTTAACCTCCACAATTTAATCCAACAACTTAACCTTACAGCTTAACTTGACAATTTATCCTCACAGCTCTTAAAAATACATGGCATTGAGGTGCAATTGGCGACATTTCCGACTAGTACACCCCGAGAGTGAGGGGGTGAATTGTGGGGGGGGGGGCAAGAGGGCTGGGAGAGAGCTAAGGAATTACTTGTGCAGTTACAACGCAATATTTATTAAACAAGGATATAAACACGTAAGACATTAAGCTTAGACTGTTACCGCACATTAGGGTGGTGTTCCCAGCTTGTGCTACAGGTCTGAGTGATTCTATGCATATTTATTTATTTTATCTCGTCCATCTCTCACGTGATCTAGGGGTGATGGGAGGGGGGGGGGGTGGCGTCCTTATATGATTGGTCGACTTTCATGACCCAATAAATAACGGATGTATTTGATTCTCTTTACATAAATTTACATAAACATCAAATTGTTAATAAAAACATTCCCAGGAAGTTGGCAAACTACGTTGATTATAAATAATGTTAATGTGTGAATGACAATGATAAGTCAGTCGGCAGCAGTTCCACCTGTTGCAGCATTTCCTGTTTGGTTATAGTTTTACCTCTCGTCCTTCACCAAGCGTTAGACAAATGGTAGTTGTGAGAGTACCAGATGTAGCGCCATGGTGTGTGTAGAGTGTACAGTTGGCTATATTAAAAGTGTAACTATGTGTTTAATGATCAGAGATGATGTTTCTCCCTTCACGTAATTGATATACAGTAAACAGTTAGTGAATTCGGTGAGTGGAGAGAAATACAGCTGGCCAGACTATTGACCTTGTGTCATAATCCGAGACCATGTAATAAGTCAAATTATATTGTAGTCCCAGGCGGAAAGAATGAGTGGATTGACAAAGTTGAGTGTACTAGTCGGTAATGTCCTCAACTGTACATATAGTCGAAGTTTATGACTATTACGGTGTAAATATATCAAACTTATATCTACGTATGTATATATTTACTTTATAGTTTCTTTTATAAACACCGATAAATCTCACTCATCTGTCACTCCATGTCATTTTCACGTAGTTTGGCTGTGACGTCATCAAGCGGAACATCACGGTAACCGAGTATAAAAACCAAAACATTATTTCAAGATTATTTTACCTCATAAGGATCAAATAGTACCACATAATAGCAAATCAACGTTGAATCTACTAGTTTAGATAAATAGAAATAAGATACATTACGTAAATCACTTGATAATGCTCCCTTCAAATAAATTATTAAATATTTATCAAGACTTTTTTATAAGACTTACTCTATCATTTAGTCTATAATTTTATTCAGTTTATCTATAATTTAACCTTCTTCATTTGTTTATTTTCGTTATTCTTTTTAGTGTTTTACATAAGCTTCCTGTAGGTGTAGTATCTGAAGGTGCATAGATTAAGGCTCTCTGATCCCCTATGGTATAGTGTTAGGTAGTGGTTACTCTTTGGTTACTTTACCTTATTGTATAGGAAGTGTAATGGTGGTTGATTATTGTTCTATTATTACCAAGTGTTTAAAGAATTTTGTCCGTAGCTGTACGTGCATAGTGAATGGTTAGTGAGCGATTGGTGAAAGGTGGACGGTAGGAGGAAGAGAGAGAGAGACAAGGAAGGAGATGGTAGGAGGAAGAGAGAGAGATCAAGAAGGAGGTGGTAGGAGGGAGAGATCAGGAAGGAGATGGTAGGAAGGGGAGAGACCAGGAAGGAGACGGTAGGAGGAAGAGAGAGAGATCAGGAAGGAGATGGTAGGAGGGGAGAGACCAGGAAGGGAGTGGTGGGAGGAAGAGAGAGAGATCAGGAAGGAGATGGTAGGAGGGAGAGACCAGGAAGGAGATGGTAGGAGGAGAGAGAGATCAGGAAGGAGATGGTAGGAGGAGAGACCAGGAAGGAGATGGTGGGAGGAAGAGAGAGATCAGGAAGGAGATGGTCAGGAAGGAGATGGTAGGAGGGAGAGACCAGGAAGGAGATGGTAGGAGGAAGAGATCAGGAAGGAGATGGTAGGAGGGAGAGATCAGGAAGGAGATGGTAGGAGGGGAGAGACCAGGAAGGAGATGGTAGGAGGAAGAGAGAGAGATCAGGAAGGAGGTGGGGGAGGGAGACCAGGAAGGAGATGGTAGGAGGAAGAGAGATCAGGAAGGAGATGGTAGGAGGGAGAGATCAGGAAGGAGATGGTAGGAGGGAGAGAGACCAGGAAGGAGATGGTAGGGAGGAGAGATCAGGAAGGAGATGGTGGAGAGAGATCAGGAAGGAGATGGTAGGAGAGAGAGATCAGGGAAGGAGATGGTAGGAGGGGGAGATCAGGAAGGAGATGGTGGGAGAGAGAGAGGAGAGATCAGGAAGGAGATGGTGGGAGGGAGAGATCAGGAAGGAGATGGTAGGAGGGAGAGAGGCAAGGGAGGAGATGGTAGGAGGAGAGAGAGGCAAGGAGGAGATGGTAGGGAGGAGATCAGGAAGGAGATGGTAGGAGGAAGAGAGAGAGGCAAGGGAGGAGATGGTAGGAGGGAGAGATCAGGAAGGAGATGGTAGGAGGGAGAGAGAGAGGGAGAGACCAGGGAGGAGATGGTAGGAGGGAGAGAGAGACCAGGGAGGAGATGGTAGGAGAGAGAGATCGAAGAATGGGATGAAAACGTGAATCTGTTTGTGACTTCGACGATAAACATTCAAACTTCTTTTTTACTCATATCTTGAAAGTTAATGTTTACAAGCAATTAGATTCTTACAGACATTAAATTCATCATTAAAGTGAACCTGAACTGGGAATCCTTAAGTCATATATTGATTTATTTGCGATTTATCAATATTAATCGAATATTACGTATGAACCAATGAGCTGCAAGGGAGGGCGGGGCTTGTACCGTCAGCTCAAAAACCCTGACCAATGAGCTGCAAATCGGGGAGGGGCTTGTACCGTCAGCTCAAAAACCCTGACCAATGAGCTGCAAAGGGGGGAGGGGCTTGTACCGTCAGCTCAAAAACCCTGACCAATGAGCTGCAAATGGGGGAGGGGCTTGTACGTCAGCTATAAAAAAAAAAGTTGACTATAGGTAAAAGAATAACTGGATGATGATAAGTGAAAGGTTGAAATAGTTTTTTTTAGCTTGTAATTCAGGTAACCTTTACAGTATGGCAGGTAAAGCTTGTAAGAATGAGATGTAGCTGTGGTATAATTGGTGATGTATATTATTATTATTATTATTATTATTATTATTATTATTATTATTATTTTTGTTTTATTATTATTATTAGTATTGTTGTTGTTGTTGTTGTTGTTGTTGTTACTCTTCTTAAAGGTTGCAATTTTTTTTCTTGTTATTGTTGATAGTTCTTGGTTATGGATATTAACACGAAGTCCATTACTGTAAATACCACAGTATATCACCACCACCACCACAACAACTACCACAACCACCATCATCACAACCATCACCATGTCTCAAACAGCTACCAACACAACAATCATTACTGTACAGCACTATCATCGCCATCAGCGTACCATTACCACAATTACCACTAACACCACGACCGCCACCTCAACCACCACTACCACAACCACCACTACCACAACTACCAATACGACGACCACAAACACTATCATCATCACAACCACCACTACCACCATCACATCTCAAGTAGCTACTAGCATGTCGTAGACTAACTAATCATCAGTAGCACAAGTAGCAAGCAAGTAAGCAAGCCAGTCGAGCGCCTACCCTCCCTCCCTCACCCTACCCCCCCTCCCTCACCCACCCCCCTCCTCTCTCACCCTACCTCCTATCCCCTCTCTCCCCCTACCCCCCCCACACACACACTCTCTCCCTCAGCCAACACGCATCTCTCGTCTCCTAAATCAGAATTAAGAAAGCACAACAGAGAAAAATCCCCAAAGCGTTGAAGAAGAAGAAGAAGAAGAAGAAGAAGTTGGAGGAGAAATTTTTACCTTAAATAATTATTTCCAGCAATCGGCGTCACCTGCACAGTATCGCAAATGACAAGTTTACGCACCTGAGGACTGATTATACAGGTGGGCCGCCTCCCGTGAGTTTCTCGGCTTTTGCCAGAAAAAAATTCGCTAGAAAATAAAAATACTAATCATAATCCATCAAAATAAAGGAAGTTAGAAATTTATTTTACTTTTTTTTTTAATGTAAGTTGAGACACGAATAGAGTGGAATGAAGTCTTGTGTATGTTACCTGTTGAATATTACCTTCGAATTTATAAGCCGTCAACATAGCGAATATTTTATGACATTAGGTACAGTGTAGCGGGCATAACCAGAGAGAAAAATGTCTCTCTCGTGATGCGTCACTCATTGCAAGCTAGTAAGTAACTTGCATGTGCACCAAACTACAACTAAGTGCGTGGTAAGAAGCCGACATGCGATATAAAGATTGGTTGAGTGGCCTCGCTTACACCGTACACCATGTTGGAGAGTTGATGGTGGTGTGTTGAAGACCTCCACCACTGACCTCCACCACTGACCACCACCACGGACCTCCATCACAGCTCACCCCTAAACACTGTCCCATATAACCCCTGGGGGAAGGTATTAACCCCGGTGTGAACCATCCGAGTTGTACTGTACCAAGCTCAATAATCCAGCCGTCATGGCAAAGTGCGGCAGTGATGACAGTGATCCGCCGCGGCAACGTTGCGGGACACTGGTGCGCCGCATGCGGGGGTAGCACGGTCCTTGTCGCAGCCACCACCCACCCTCCCTCCAGCGGGGTCCTTATGCTTGTCGTGCTATTATGTGTGGGAGGTCTTCATCCCCGCCCGCACTGTTGCTTCTCTACCTTAGTGAGGGGGGCGGCGGCTGGTGAGAGAGAGAGAGAGAGAGAGAGATAAATAAAGGAAGAAAGATGGAGAGAAAGGAAAGAAAAAATAGAGAGAGGGAGAAAATAGCCAGAAAGACATAGATAGAGAGATAGTTAAAGAAGGAGAGAGAAAGAGAAAGAAAGAATTAGAGAATTAGAGACAAAACATGTAGAGAAAGAGATGAAGATAGATAAACAGAGAGAGAAAGAGAGAGAGAGAACGGGATCCCATTTGCGGTGCGTGTACACGTGTGAAATGGTATTAGAATTATAATTAGGCTGAGGATAAAGTAGCGTGTGGCACGGATATGAAGGTTAGGTTAGGTTAGGTTAGGTTAGGTTAGGTTAGGTTAGGTTAGGTTAGGTTAGGTTAGGTTAGGTTTGGAGCAGTAAGAAAGCTTAAACCTAAAATAGAATGAGAGACAGAGAGACAGACAGACCCCACACAAGGTAACACAAGATGAGAGGGGCGTTACCATCCTCACACCTTTACACAGTATTCATTAACCTGTCGCTAAGGATGGTGATTATTAGATTATCTTACTAATTAGGCGATTAGAGAGCTTGGGTGTTGAATGTGAGTCCCCCCCCCCATCCCCACACACAAACCCCATCCTATACCCCACCCCAGCACCACCCCACCCCCCACCACCCACCCCCCCACCCACCACACCCACCCCACCACCCCACACCCCACCCCGTCTACAATCTTCTTTATGTCAACGTAAGATTTATATTTGGAAGAAGTATAAGTTGATTGCGTTTGTTGGATATCGAGGTGCTAGAGTGAGGGTGTGGTAGAGAGGTAAAGACTAACTCAGACACGCAATAACGCACGCACACATACACACACATACGCACACGCATATACACACACACACGCATACTCACTCACTCACTCACATACTTAAGGTCAGATTTCATACGGTTAATATATTCTGTTTAACTTCGCTTAGGTTGAGTTTCAATACTGTTGTCTTTGTTAGGTTAGGTTGGATTAGTTTTTTATGGGATCATCTCACCAGGGCACAGGTCAGTGACCCACATCAGGGCCTAGAGGCGAAAATATAATAATAATAATAATAATAATAATAATAATAATAATAATAATAATAATAATAATAATAATAATAATAATAATAATAATAATAATAAATAAAAACATATATAACAAAATATAATTAATATAATAATAATAATAATAATAATAATAATAATAATAATAATAATAATGAAGGCAATAGTGAGAAACAATATATGTATGTTATGTTGTCAAAGTAAGAGAAACAATTGAGACCCTGCAATTGTGTGTAAATGAGGCAGAAAGTCAGATTAGCAACCTGGGACTTGGTCACAATTTTCGTGATGCCATATAGCAGCAGGGACTACCATTAGACAATACAATATACTTCCAATATCTTCCCGGGCGGTAGTACCTCCCTGTATGATAGCTGCTTACTACCTCCTACCGTTAAGTTATGTGGTGTTCATTTTGTTACTGTCCGTCTCTACAAACTTAAAATTCACCTTCACATCATCTCTGGCGTCCACCCTTTCTACTGGTCAGTGTCTACCAGGTGAACCACAGTGCTGAGGGTATCATTACATAGGTCACCTGAGGCTCTCTCTCTCTCTCTCTCTCTCTCTCTCTCTCTCTCTCTCTCTCTCTCTCTCTCTCTCTCTCTCTCTCTCTCTCTCTCTCTCTCTCTCTCTCTCATATTCTTCGTCAAGTAAATTTTTTCGCCTGATAATTAAACACCCTAATTCTACCTGTGGGTTTGGGTCAGGTTAGGATTGCTTTGGTTAGGTTAGGGTAGCGTTAGGTTGGTTAGGTTAGGTTAGGTTAGGTTAGGGTAGCGTTAGGTTGGTTAAACTTCAGGTGAAATAAGCTGTGGAGGGAGTCTTTATTTGATTCTTTATGGAGAATCATTTGTAGACGAAGGAGAGGAGGACAGGGAGAAAGGGAAGAGAAGGGGGAGGAACAAGGAGGAGAAGAAAAGAGGAGTAAGGGAAAGAAGGAGAAGACGAGGAGAAAGAGGAAGAAGAAGAAGTAAAAGAAGAAGAGGTGGATGAGAAGGAGGAAGAAGAAGAAGGAAAAGCGGAGGCTGAAAAGGTAGAAAAGGAGGTGGGGAAGGGAGAAGAATAAGAAAGAGGAAGAAAGAAAGAAAAGAGGAGGAACAGGAAGAAAAGAAGAAGAAGAAGAAGAAGAAGAGGAGGAGGAGGGAAAAAATAATACCTCATCTTCCTTCAGGGGGAAACAGACTTAAAAATAACTAATTAATTCTTTATAATTTTATTTTTTAATAATTTCTTGGTATAACAGGTCATTGATATCGTGTGGAAGTCTTGCGTTTGTGTGAGGTAAAAAGTTTATCATTTTAAGCTCTTTATTGTTACGAAATAAGTCGGATCACCTGAAGATTAGACACCCTTGGTTTATATTACCTGAAGATTAGACACCCCTTGGTTTATTTCGCCTAAAGATTGATCACTAACATAACCTAAGTTAATATTTATACAGATAATAATTTTGTTCGTGGTATTTCGTCATGGGGATATTTTTAAGAAGTGAAACCTCCAGATAACGGATTTTCACACGATATAATCCGTTAGATGGAGGTTTGGCATCTAATGACCCTCGATATAACGGACTTCCCTATCAATATATTCCGTTAATAGAGGTCTCACTGTATAGACTGTTATAATACCGAATAGGTTAGCTTAGGTTAGGTTTGGTTTGGTTAGGATGAGAAGGTTAGGTTAGGTTTGGTTAGGTTAGGTTAGCTTAGCTTAGGTTAGGTTAGGTTGAGAAGGTTAGGTTTGGTTAGGTTAGGTTAGGTTGAGAAGGTTAGGTTAGGTTTGGTTAGGTTAGGTTAGGTTTGGTTAGGTTAGGTTAGGTTAGGTTGAGAAGGTTAGGTTAGGTTAGGTTTCACCATACACAAATTAGGTCTTCTGAAACTTTGATCATTTCTTTTAGCTTTGAAATTGATTTTGATTGAAGTACACAAACTGTTTTTGTTTCTTGTTGGGGTATTTGTCATATTTTATTGTTTTTTTGTTTGTTTTTGAGTTATTATTTTTGTCCATAATGCGATGAAATTCCGTAAGTCGGCAGTGTTGGGGAGGGTAAGGAGGGAGGGGGTGGGAGGAGGAGGTGAGAAGGAGGGAGGGAGGTAAGGAAGGGGAGGTGAAAGGTGTCAGTCATACCCAGCCACAGCTGTCTGCCTCCCCCGTTTCCTCCTCCTCCTCCCCCTCCTTCCTCCCCCACTTCTCTGTCTCTTTCCCTTCCTCCTCTTTCCTCCCCCTCCTTCCTTCCCCCCATCTCTCCCTACCCACCCTCCTCCTCTCCACCTTCCCTTCTCATTTTCCCCTTCGCTCCATCTCCCCATTCCTCCCTCCCTTCTCCCTTTCCCCTATCTCCCTCCCCATCTCCCCCTAACCCCCTCCCTCTCCATCTCCCTCTTCCCTCCTCCCCTCCCACTTCTCCCTCATCTCTCCCTCACCCCCCACCCCTCCCCCCTACCCCCACACCACGTTATCACCCCACCAACGGGACTTGACCCAACTCGTGGTAAAAATGACAACTCCATCGTGCACACATAACAATGTTTCAAAAGCAGTCATGCATTTCTAGGCAACGACCACGGTCACTGGCCACGTGTGAGAGAGAGAGAGAGAGAGAGAGAGAGAGAGAGAGCCATGATCAGCACTTCAGAGTCAATACACACAGGCTGGTAGAGGTGGTTGGGGGTGAAAGTTAGTCAATAAGTATATACAACGTGTATACACTTAAGTCTGACTCACAGAAATAATGCACTCGGCCGTGAATAAGTCAACACTCATTTATTTTCCTTCAAGTCAATCCCCATATACTGGTGTGGCTGAGAATAAACTGAATACAATATTTATTTATTTATTTTTTTCAATACGTCAAATATAATTATTTTTCATTCATGTATAACTTCAGGTATATTAAATTAGTCTTTTGCCAACTATATTTTGTTATAGTATATATAGTGTTAAGTCTGTCTGAGTCTTCGAAGTAATATGAAAAAAAAATTGCCTCTGTTTTACTAATTACTCGGTACTAATTAATGATATTTTATTAAGTATATGTTCTGTGTTAATTATTGTTGTTATTAGGCATCATTAAATAATCAAGGTCAAAGGTCATTAAGCACTATTGTATCAGGTTTTATTGTCCCTGAGTCTTGACCAATACTGCAGCATAGACAACGTGTAGTAATACAATAACGATGTATAAATTGTATTACTCGATATATACAGTATAATGTATACCTGTATAACCTAGATTATCTCACATACAGGTAAATACATTTCCATATATAATTATACAGGTGTGTTGAGGTTGAATAAATAACACAACAAAAACCCCAAACTGTATTATACATCCGGAATTATCTGCTATAATCCTGTAGCTAAATACCGTGAGGGTGATCATTGCCAGGTGATGTAGTGGTGGTGCTGTGTAATGGTCGTTTGAGATACCATGATTGGCCTGAGATGGAGGGTAAATGATTGTGGCGTTCAGGATTTGTGGTTAGGAGTGATGCCTCGAGGCGCCATTATGAAGGCGCTGATGTGATGGTCTGGTTTGCCAGAGTTGAGTTGTTAGCCCAGGTAAGCTATCATTAGGTCCGGTCTTAACTTGCTTTGTTTACCCTTTGTTGATGAGACACACACACACACACACATAGACGGGACATTACACATCTGACGAGACATTACACACCTGTACGAGACATAACACACCTATCGAGACATAACACACCTGTCGAGATACATCATACCTACAGAGAGAGAGAGAGGAGAGAGAGAGAGAGAGAGAGAGAGAGAGAGAGAGAGAGAGACTTTATATCATTACAAGTAATCGATGAGATAACTACGGTTTACATTGATTATTAAGCAAATTAGTAGTTTGACATAACTTTAGGTGTGTGTGTGTGTGTGTGTGTGTGTGTGTGTGTGTGTGTGTGTGTGTGTGTGTGTGTGTGTGTGCCATCACTGTTAAGACAAATTATTTATCATTATATTATTATTATTATTATTATTATTATTAGAGAAGTGAATAAGAATTAGTGTTACTATAACAATGACAGACAGACAGACAGAATGGTAACTGTGTTGGAAAGGAGTCGACAGAACAGCATGAGTACGTTACTTCGATGGGCAGACAGAGAAAACACGACTCTTCTTGATCAGTATAACTAACCATAGACCCAAGAGGAAGAGGAACATGTAATCTTAGTGTTAATTAATCTATCAGTCAAGTGAGTATGGGCAGTCACTCTACCCCACCCACAGAGCCCATAGTGTGGGTATCAGACAGTCACTATACCCCACCCACAGAGCCCATAGTGTGGGTATCAGACAGTCACTATACCCCACCCACAGAGCCCATAGTGTGGGTATCAGACAGTCACTATACCCCACCTACAGAGCCCATAGTGTGGGTATCAGACAGTCACTATACCCCACCTACAGAGCCCATAGTGTGGGTATCAGACAGTCACTATACCCCACCCACAGAGCCCATGGCGTGTGTAGGTTGAGGGTGATATCATTTTATACACTATCTGGTTGACATCCCCTGTTATGGCTACTGTTTATCACCGTTTACCGTTGTGTCTACATTCCCCGTTGTCCCAAAACCAATCAACAGAGAACTGTATCCTCAAATTTCTCAACTTAGCGAGAATATACAAGTCTCTCTACTAAGCAAAGCGATGTCCAAGTAGTGAAGGTATTTATGGTGTGAGGTGGTAACACTCTTTTTATACCTGTGTTACCCCTCACTCACGTCTGCTACTCTGGCTGGACTGGATTTTGTTGTTGTTTAGTTGTTGTTGGTTTTGTCTTTGTTTTTTTTGTTTTATGTTTTTTTTATTGTTTTGTTCTTTTTCTTATTTATTTTTTTTTTTTATTAATATATATTTTTTATATACTTTTTTTTAATGTTTCGTTGTTTTATTTTTATTGTTGTTGTTTATTGTTTTTGTTGAACGTAATTATTAGATTTTATTAGTGTATGTGTGTGTGTGTGTGTGTGTGTGTGTGTGTGTGTGTGTGTGTGTGTGTGTGTGTGTGTGTGTCATTTTGTCATCATATATTGCAATTAAGAGGAATTTTCTGAAACCCTTGAATGAGTCGGCAGAAAAGCAGCATTTGTGTTGTTAGGTGACCTTCGGTATGAACACAAACAGGTGAGGCAGCCACATATTGTACACCTGAGAATATTACTCACACACGTCAATATAACCTCCTTTTACCTCTCTTAATTATGTGTTATGTTGTGTTATGTTAAACGTGTTAGATAAGTTTTATGTTGTGTTATGTTGAACGTGTTATATTAAATGTATTTTGTTATATTTATTGCGTTATGTGATGTGTTATATGTGTTAAGTGTTATGTTAATATTCTCTAACACATAAGACTATAATTAATGGTATAACTATTTGGGATTATATTTTTTTATCACCTTACACATGATCTCAAATGATAAGACGTGTGATATTTTTTATTATTTATTTATTTTTTTGTATTAATGACTTTGACGTTACGGCACCCTCAGGTATAGAGAGGTGTATGGTCGTGAGTGGAGTAACGCAGAAGTTATGAAGTGGAAATTATTTGACTACTGATGGAGGGGAGGGAGGAGTGGAGGAGGAGGAGGAGGAGGAGGTGGAGGTGGAGGAGGTGGAGGAAATGGAGGGATTACGTGCTTCCAGAAGTGTGTGTGTGTGTGTGTGTGTGTGTGGGTGGGTGGGTGTTGTTCCCTCACTTGTTCACCTGTGTTGTTCCCTCACCTGTGTTGTTCCCTCACTTGTTCACCTGTGTTGTTCCCTCACCTGTGTTGTTCCCTCACTTGTTCACCTGTGTTGTTCCCTCACCTGTGTTGTTCCCTCACCTGTGTTGTTCCCTTACCTGTGTTGTTCCCTCTCTACTTTGCCTCACATGTGTGTTGTTCCTCACCTGTGTTGTCTCTCACTTGCTCACATGTTGTTTCCCTCACCTGTGTTGTTCCTCACTTGTTCACCTGTGTTGTTCCCTCACCTGTGTTGTTCCCTCACTTGTTCACTCCGTGTTGTTCCCTCACCTGTGTTGTTCCCTCACCTGTGTTGTTCCCTCACTTGTTCACCTGTGTTGTTCCCTCACCTGTGTTGTTCCCTCACTTGTTCACCTGTGTTGTTCCCTCACCTGTGTTGTTCTCTCACTTGTTCCTCCTTTGTTATTACTCTCAGCATAGATGGACTAAGATTGTAAGTGTTGATGTAATATAAAACGCCTCCAAATCGCCTTACCTGCTGTACTTACCTGTCTACGTACCTGTCTACCTACCTGTTGTACTTACCCGGTGTAATTACCTGTCTACTTGCCTACTGTCTACTTACCTGTTTATTTACTTACTGTCTACTTACCTACTGTCTACTTACCTCCTGTCTGTTTGCCATGAATCACTGTCTACCATGATCGTCTCCAACTTCCTCTTGTTTGCCACTCACCCCGGAAGTGAATCGACAAATTTACAAAAAACGACGAACCTAAAAATTTCTTTCGGAATAAACAAAATTCGTTTTATAATTAACTCATATTATTTACCCTATTGATTTTTTTTGACAGTTTTCACATATTATACGTAACATAATCTGCTTTAGTGAATAAGGATAAGTAAATAAACATAGGAATATACAACGCCGATTAACAAACACTTAAGCCGATTTATCTGTTATTTAAATCGGATTGAAGAAATTTAATAGGGATATTGATGTTTATTGATGCTCTCTCTGGCTATTAACATAAATATAATAGCTTATATTTTATAGCTGTCTTTTCCTGTGTGTATGTCGAGTCAATGTCCTCATAGTGTGTACGTATTTGACGAGAGATGTATAGAGTACATGTACCTTACGTTTTGAATACAGTCATACACTAGAGACAAGACCATGAGTCATACATAGCTGAACACGGACTCAACATTACGCACGCCACAGTCACACAATGTATCCAGCTTCACCTCCTCTTCCTCCTCCTCTTCTTCCTCTTCCTCCTCCTCTTCTTCCTCCTCCTCCTCCTCCTCTTCTTCCTCCTCTTCCTCCTCCTCTCCCTCCTCCACCATACCAGGTAAACAAAAAATAGGCGTAAACAATTTAGATCTATATGCAAAATAGTAAACATTAAGCCACACTAACCTAACCTAACCTAACCTAACCTAACCTAACCTAACCTAACCTAACCTAACGCCTAACCTAACCTAACCTAACCCAACCTAACTCTAACTTCTAACCTAAACTGAGTGTCTGAATGAAGATGTGGGAATTTATCTACAGGTATAAAATTGGTCATTATTGATTATTATGTTCATTCGTACATTAGGATCTAGTTGAATGGTTGGAAGGAGGGTGAGAGGTGTAGTAGGAGTGTGTGGTGGGGAGTTGGAAGGGAGTGTGAGGGGATTATGGGGGTAGAGTAATGTTTTAAGGAATGAGGGAAAGGTGTAGAGGAGAGAGGGTTGTGGGGGTGGGTGCGTGAGGTGGGTTGAGGTTTGTTGAAGTGGGAGGAGGCGTGTGTACCAGCGTGAAGAGGGTTGTGCTAACGCAAAATTTCTGTGGATCCAGCTAGCTCTCTCTCTCTCTCTCTCTCTCTCTCTCTCTCTCTCTCTCTCTCTCTCTCTCTCCTTTTCCGTGTGTGTGTGTGTGTGTGTCTGTCTGTCTGTCCAAATATACAAACTTACCTGTATTTTCCATGTAAGTAAATGTAAAAAAAAAACAAAACAATTACGATTCGATTAATACATAAATAATAAATACATAATACCTTCATTAATTAATCTCTTGACACCTGTAAGTTCGTCATACACTCACCTGTGATACCAGCGTCGGGGGAGGAGGGGCATGGATGACCTTACCAAGAGTAAAGTATAGTAGAGGTTAGCCAGGGTTGGTTAGGTTAGGAGGCTGGTTAGGTTAGGTTTTGGGCTGGAAGGTTGAAGGCAGGGTTAGAAGTGTTAGGTTAGGTGTGTTGGTTGCCAGGTTAGGTTAGGCTCTGGCTTGGGTTGCTTGGGTTAGGTTGGTTGTGTTTGGTTGGGTTGGTTAGGTTGTTGGGGTTGGTTGTTAGGTTGGGTTAGGTGTTAGGTTGCTTGAAATTGGATATGCAAGCTTCTGAGACTGTGTTTATTATGGTGTATTATTATTGTTCATTGTGACTTCTTATTATCTTCCTCATTCCTCCCTCATTCTCCTCCTCTCCTATTCCTCCTCCTCTCCTATTCCTCCTCCCTCCCCCTCCTCCCCCTATTCCTCTCCTCCTCCCTCCTCTCCTCCCCCCCCCCCCTCTCCCCCTCCCTCCCCCCGTTCTTCCCCTCCTCCTCCTCCCCCTCCCTCCTCCTCCCTGCCTCATGTTTACATCCTCTGCTTCCTCCACCAACAGGTTCCACGCTGAGTATCATTAAGTAATATAAACATTATGAGACAACGGAGCAGATCGCTTAAGATTGCTTTCACCCCTCCCCCCCCCTGCAGTTCCCTCTCTCCCCTCAGTTCCCTCTCCCCCCTCAGCACCCTCTCTCTCTCTCCTTCAGCTCCCTCTCTCCCCCTCAGCTCCCTCTCCCTCCCTCAGCCCTCTCTCCCCTCAGCTCCCTCTCTTCCCTTCAGCTCCCTCTCTCCCCCTCAGCTCCCCTCTCTCTCTCTCTCTTCAGCTCCCTCTCTCCTCAGTTCCCTCTCTCCCCTCAGCTCCCTCTCTCCCCCCTCAGCTCCCTCTCTCTCCCCAGCCTCCCTCTCTCCCCTCAGCTCCCTCTCTCCCCCTCAGCTCCCTCCCACTCCCACCTCCTTCTCTCCTACCCCCACCCTCCGTTCTTTCACCATTCCTCCTCCCTCCCTCTCTGTACCCTCCTCTCTACTCTTCTCCTTACTCTTTCTTACACCCCACCCCCACCTCCCCACCCTCCCCCACCCCATACCCCCCCCACCCACCTACCCCTCCCCCCCTACCCTCTAGATTTAGCTAAATTGTGGTAAAATAGTCAAATTATGCGGTGGGGAATACTGGAGCGGATACTGGGAAAAACCCACCTCACAACACACACACACACACACACACACACACACCACACACACACACAACTTCTCGTTTCGCTGTGATTATATTCATGATCGTCATTGTTGTTGTTGTTGTTGTATTTGTTTCATTGTCGTTTCATCGTCTTATTCATTATCGTCATTATCATTGTCATCATTATAATCGTCATTCCCATCATCTTTCTTACCTTTCTCTTATTTTTATTATCATCGTCTTCCTGTGTTATTCATCGTCATCGTCATTTACCTTATCCACTATCGTTATTATCTACGTTTAATCTTTCCTTCATACAAGTTTTTATTTAACTTAAACTTCCTCTATTATTATCATATACCATGGAGAGAGGGTAGTGTCATCGTGTTGTGTGTGTGTGGGGGGGGGGAGGGGGGCTTAGTTGACCATCTCTCGTTTTCACTCCACCTAGCCTCTCTCTCTCTCTCTCTCTCTCTCTCTCTCTCTCTCTCTCACTGTTGTATTTATGTTACTGATTATAATCGTTTTATTTGTCATTCTTTCCCTTTGTTGTGGTTTCTGTCGTAATAATCTGACAAGTTATCGTTCTTATCACCGTCGATTTGGTCGTAATAACCTGACAGCATCGTTCAAATCGAGTCTTTTTTGTTTTTGTCGTCTCTACCTTTTATTGGCGTGCCAGTAATTATCGGAATGCAGGAATGCTAAACACAACGTATATTACGTAACCTTTTTTATAACTACGTGTCATATAAAAGAGATCGCTTGAACGTAACCCCACCGCTCTAATTATGCAACTTGGATGCAGACTCACCTGAGGAGACTATCTAGACAGGTGTTAAATACAAACAGCTGAAGAAGTGAACGATTAAAGAGAGTGGAACAGACAAATGAGTAAATAAAGAGAGAGAGAGAGAGAGAGAGAGAGAGAGAGAGAACATTGAGACTGATAGAAAGATAGACATAGGGATAAAGAAGGAAAAGAGGGAGATAGAGAAGACGAAGAGGAAGAAAGAGAAAGACTGAGAGAAAAAGAAAGAGAGACAGACTGGCAGAGAGAGAGAGAGAGAATTATGATGAGAAAGAGAGAGGGTGACTGAGAGAGAAAGGGAGAAGGACTGTCAGTGAGAAAGAAAGAGAATGACAGTGAATAAGAGAGACAGACAGACTGACAGAGAAAGAGGGAGAGACGGGGACTGACAGTGAGAGAGAGAAAGACAGACTGAAACACTGACAATGAGAGAGAAAGAGAGACCGAGAGAAAGAAAAAGAGAGAGTGAAAAAGAAAGGAGAGAGAGAGAGAGAGAGAGAAAGAGAGAGAGAGATACGACCCATTACCCGGCCTTACCCACAATGCAACACGAGAGACAATGGCGAATCGGGAGGGAGGGAGAGGGAGGGGGTGGGTGTTGAGCTAGAACAAGATCATTAAATGACCTGTTCCTTCACTAGTTTTTCCACAGTCAAGAGTTCGCTGCCGTAATTCTGATCGCATTCCGGACCTCTCTTACACCCGCGGCCTGCTGGAGTCGTCTCTCTTGGCCGGTAAAAAGGCGGTCGTATACATGAGGTTTGTACCATAGGAGGGGGGAAGGGAAGATATTGTGATGATGAAGAGGAGGAAGGAGAAGATGAAGAAGAAGGAGAGGAGAAGGGGGAGAAAGGAAAAGAAGAGGAGGAGGAAGAAAAATAAGAGGGAAGGAGGAACAGGAAGAAGAGAAGGAGGAGGAGGAAGAAGAGGAGGAGGAAGAAGAAGAGGCGGAGAAGTTGAGGAAGGAGGAGGAGGAGGAGGAGGAGGAGGAGGAGGAGGAGGAGAAGAAGAAGAAGTAAGAAGAGGAGGAAGAAGAGGAAGAATATCAAAACTTAAGAACAATCTTGGGTGTTTTAGATAAATGCGTATGTATGTATGTATGTATGTATGTATGTATGTATGTATGTATGAGAGAGGTTCTTTGCTCTAACAGTTTACTAGGACTCCGTAGGATACCACAGTAGGGATCCTTCACGCTGGGAGTTCCTTAGTCATGGAAGACAAGATGTAATGTGATACTCTCTCCTACAGAAATGAACACCGTCTACAGTTACTTATTTTTCATTAATTATTTTATTTAGCTGCAGTTCCTTAATGCGTGTTTTTTTTTTACTATTTTTTTTCTTGTTTTTTTTCTTGTCGGACTTAAAAGGTATGTTTGGTTTTGTGATGTTAACTATTGGAAGTAGGCGAAATATACCTAAACTAACCTTACCTTACCTTACCTTACCTTACCTTACCTTACCTTACCTTACCTTACCTTACCTTACCTAACCTTACACAAGAAAAAAATGCCAACTAAAATATCAACACATGGTATTTTTTTGTAAATTAAACAAAATACTAAAATACCATTAATTCATTGAAGTTTCTGGGAGTTTGTATTTGCATGTATTTTATGATTTACAGTTATAAAGACTAAATTGTTTGTGTAAATTGTTTGTGTAAATTGTTTGTGTAAATTGTTTGTGTAAATTGTATGTGTAAATCGTATGTGTAAATCGTATGTGTAAATTGTTTGTGTAAATTGTATGTGTAAATCGTATGTGTAAATTGCTTGTGTAAATTATTTGTGTAAATTGTATATGTAAATTGTATGTGTAAATCGTATGTGTAAATTGTGTGTATGTGTATCGTCAGCGAGGGTCGGATGCCTTGTGTGACTGTTCAGACTCGCCGCCATGGAGTTCACCTCGACGCTAGTTTTTGTGTCGTGATGTTGAACTCTTTTTGAGGCTGTGTTGTACCGTCCTGTGTTGTACCGTCCTGTGTTGTACCGTCCTGTGTTGTACCGTCCTGTGTTGTACCGTCCTGTGTTGTACCGTCCTGTGTTGTACCGTCCTGTGTTGTACCGTCCTGTGTTGTACCGTCCTGTGTTGTACCGTCCTGTATTTATGCAAATCCTGTGTTGTACCGTCCTGTATTTGTACCGTCCTGTGTTGTACCGTCCTGTGTTGTACCGTCTGTATTTGTACCGTCCTGTGTTGTACCGTCCTGTGTTGTACCGTCTGTGTTGTACCGTCCTGTATTTATACCATCCTGTGTTGTACCGTCCTGTGTTATACCGTCCCTATGTTGGCACAAATCTGTATTTGGCACCGTCCTGTGTTATGCCGTCTGTGTTGTACCGTCCTGTGTTGTGCAAATATATATTTTGCTTGCCGTCCACTGTGTTGTACCGTCCTGTATTTGTACCGTCCTATGTTGCTTACCGTCCTGTATTGCTTCGTCCTGTGTTGCTTGCAAATCCTGTATTTGTACCATCACCATGTTGTACCGTCTGTTGTACCGTCCTGTGTTGTACCGTCCTGTATTGTACCGTCCTGTGTTGTACCGTCCTGTGTTGTACCGTCCTGTGTTGTACCGTCCTGTGTGTACCGTCCTGTGTTGTACCGTCCTGTGTTGTACCGTCCTGTATTTGTACCGTCCTGTGTTGTACCGTCCTGTATTTATGCAAATCCTGTATTGCTTACCGTCCTGTATTTGTACCGTCCTGTATTTGTACCGTCCTGTGTTGTACCGTCTGTGACATGCCGTCCTGTATTTACCGTCCTGTGTTATACCGTCCTGTGTTATGCAAATCCTGTGTTGTACCGTCCTGTATTTGCTTACCGTCCTGTTATACCGTCCTGTGTTATACCGTCTGTATTTGTACCGTCCTGTGTTCCTTGCCGTCTGTGTTGTACCGTCTGGCATATTTTTAAATCCTGCTTGTACCGTCCTGTATTTGTACCGTCCTGTGTTGTGCAAATCCTGTGTTGTACCATCCTGTGTTGTACGTCCTGTGTTTTGTGCAGGTCTGTATTTTGTACTGGCGTCCTGTGTTGTACCATCCTTGTACCGTATCTTTCATCTGTTTTGGGTGATGCACCGTCTCTTGTCTGGTGGTACGCGATAAGGGTACACGTGAAGTACTTGTGGGTGACTTCTGTATGTGTCCCCCATGAACTGTGTCCTGCCTGGCAACCGCTGTGTTGTGTATGTACGTGTGTGTGTGTGTGTGTGTGTACGGATGGGGTGAGGACAGCAGCGGTTCTAGGTATGTCATGCGTTGTGGGATAAACATGAGGAATTTTGAAGTCGAAGATGCTGGCAGCAGTGCTTTGGGGGGGCGTGGAGAAATGGGGGGGATGAGGGAGAAGTGGGGAAAGTTGATCTGTAGATGTGATGTGTCCTTGGTGTGTGTGTGTAAATAATAATAATAATAATAATAATTAACGGTTTATTGAAAGAGCTTGGCAGCCAGAAGGCTGAAAATATACAGTTACATATTTGGGGAATGGGTTACGAATTACAAATAATATACAAGTAACATGAGTGACACAAATAAGACATATAATAACTAGATGGGGATCAGCTCAAACTACAGTTCATTTCAACATAGTGACAGTGTAGGGAGCAGTGTTTACTGGGAGTGAATGTATGTGTATGTATGTGTGTGTGTGTGTGTGTGTTCTAAACCAGTAGGCCTCCAACACTCACCTACACCCCCGTCTCCAACACTCACCTACACCTCCAACACTCACCTACACCCCCGTCTCTCCAACACTCACCTACATCCCCGTCTCCAACACTCACCTACACCTCCAACACTCACCTACACCTCCAACACTCACCTACACCCCCGTCTCTCCAACACTCACCTACATCCCCGTCTCCAACACTCACCTACACCCCCGTCTCTCCAACACTCACCTACACCTCCAATCAGGTTTCAGGTAAAATTATTGATGAAATAAACCAGAAGAAAGTCGTTCATCCTGTGGAAAGAAAAATATAATTTAGTTCATCCTGCAAAAAGAAGCATAATAATTATACAAATATCTTATCTTTGTTACTTAAGAGCTAGAATATCCGTCCTCCTCCTCTTCTTCTCCTCTTCTTCTTCCTCATTCTCCTCTAACTCTCTTTCTCTCCTCCTACTCCTCCAGTCTTCCTCCTCCTCCTCCTCCTCCTTCAGTCTTCTTCCTTTTAGCAATTTTTCTCTTCGACCTCTTACTCCTTCACCTCCTCCTCCTCCTCCTCCTCTTCTCCCACTTCTCGAATAAAATATGTACAAAAAAATATTAAGCTCATCCTCCTTAACTCTCCCTCATCCAGCCACCCTCACCCTTCTTCACCCACCCAATCACCCTCCATCATTCTTCCTCACTCTCCATCACCCCCTCCCTTACCACCACCCACCACTCACCCCACTCACCTTATCCCCCCCCTCACCCCCCCCTCCACCCCCGAAGGCCCAGTATGCTAGTTATCTTGTTAGGGAAGCCAGCAGATCGGTACTCACATAGCAATTGAATACGTACACCTGATTAATTATACTTTAGGATTTTTGGGTCCACAGCGTTGTCAGGATTACTCTTGTGTTGTCAGAATTATTGTTGCGTTGTCAGGATTATTGTAGTGTTGTCATGATTACTCTTGTGTTGTCATGATTAGTTTTGTGTTGTCAGGATTATTGTTGCGTTGTCATGATTACTCTTGTGTTGTCATGATTACTCTTGTGTTGTCAGGATTATTGTTGTGTTGTCAGGATTATTGTTGTGTTGTCAGGATTATTGTTGTGTAGTCAGGATTACTCTTCTGGTGTCATGATTTCTCTTGTGTTGTCATGATTACTCTTGCGTTGTCAGGATTACTCTTGCGTTGTCAGGATTACTCTTGCGTTGTCAGGATTACTCTTGTGTTGTCAGGATTACTCATGCGTTGTCATGATTACTCTTGTGTTGTCACGATTACTCTTGTGTTGTCACGATTACTCTTGTGTTGTCAGGATTACTCTTGTGTTGTCAGGATTACTCTTGCGTTGTCAGGATTACTCTTGCGTTGTCAGGATTACTCTTGCGTTGTCAGGATTACTCTCCAATCACCTGAACCACCATTAGGAACCACCACATAATAAATTGCACCAACAGATATATAACACATACACAAAAGTATTTAAATTCCACTTAACACCACCTTGCACCATTGAGTGACACCAGCGACAGTCCTTATCCAGCGCTGGCACACATCAACGCCTGGCGCAAAAATTACGTCGGAACTCTGCATATCTTCTAACAACACTGAGACCATAAGACTCTGGCTGCTGTTGACGTTAGCGGATTAAGAAGCAAGTCTGAAGAAAAACACAGTCCAAACTTACCGCACGTGTGGTCAGGTTTGGTTGATGTATAGCACAAGTCTCGTCAGGTCTTTGTGTGTAAGTGTGTGTGTGTATCTCTGTGTCTGTCTGTCTATCTGCCTATGTGGTTATGTATGTATACTGTATATGTCTTCCTGTATCAATCTTTATATATATATAATGTCTATCTATGTATAATATATTCAGGAAGGTTTAAATGCGTGACAAGACTGAATTGAGTTAAGTTGAAGAGATGATTTTTTTTTTTATGACAAAGGCTATACTCTCCCCTCATCACCGTGGGTCCCTGCACCTACGAGTGTTCTAGTTAATGTTATTGTTGGAAGACTCTCATTGTACTCCTTAAACAATTATTATCATAGGACTTGAGACCTCAGACACACCTCTTGTTTTAACTTTCAATCCTCACCACAAATTTTTTCACACACCCTCCCCCCTCCCCCTCACCTCACCTCACCTGTGTAAAAAAAAATCCTGTAATTAAAGTTTTCAAGAACAGGTAAATACTTAATGTTGGAATGAAGACTTGATTATATTAGGTTAATTTAATCTTGATTTTATTTATTATTAGTATATATATATATTTTTTTTTAAGTTAAACGTATTGTAAATGTTTCCTCAAGAAGATCATTTATCACTTCTTGTTAACTGAGTACTTTTTTTTTTATAATGAAGTGGTTGAGTACATAATGGTCTTTTATACGGTATACAGTGCGAGGTATAATGGATTCCTTTCAACTCCTTTGGTGTAGTAAAGATATTGGCCTTTGTGTAAGATAATTCTCGTCATCTTGAGTACGATGACTTAACCACTTGAGTACGATGACTTATCCCCTTGAGTGCAATGACTGAATTCCTTGAGTACGATGACTTGACCACTTGAGTATGCTGACAATCACTTAAATATGATGACTTAATCACTTGAGTACGATGACTTAACCACTTGAATACGATTACTTAACCATCTAAATACAATGTATTCAATGTCTTAACCCCTTGAATACAATGCCTTAACCCTTTGAGTACGATGACTTAACCCTATAAATACGAAGAACTTTTGCTTTAGGTAAGATGACTGTATACTCAAGAGACTTACTGTAGTCATTATAGTTAAGGGGTTAAGTCATTGTACTCAAGGGGCTAAGACATCGTATTCAAGGGGTTTAATCATTGTACTCAAGGAATTGATATAATATAAATAATTTGTTATAAGAGATTCCCAGTATATGACATACAAGGCAGGTTATAAGGGGGAGTTACTATATTATTTACAGCACTTGTCGCGTTATATAGTGTTACGTTATATTGAGAGAAAAGTTTACATACGAGGGTTGTTCTGTATATCAGTAACAGCACTTGGTATATGGCACATTTGCAGCATTATTTACAACACTCACTATGTAGGCAGTAGGCAGCTACCAAACAGGGAGGTACTACCACCTGGGAAGATATTGGAAGCATAATGTGTTGTCTAATGGTAGACCCTGCTGCCATATGGCATCACGAAAATTGTGACCAAGTCTCAGGTTGCTGATCTGACTTTCTGTCTCATTTACACACAATTGCAGGGTCTCAATTGGTTCTCTTACTATTGACAACACAACATACATATATTGTTTCTCACTATTTACTTTTTTATTTTTTATTTCTTTATAGTTCTTTATTATTATTATTATTATTATTACAATGTTGTCATTATTATTATTATTGTCATTATTATTTTATAATTCTATTTGTAATTTTGTATTTTTATTATAAATTTTATTTTATGAATTATTATTATTATTATTATTATTATTATTATTATTATTATTATTATTATTATTATTATTATTATTATTATTATTATTATTATTATTATTATTATTATTATTATTATTATTATTATTATTATTATTATTATTATTATTATTATTATTATTATTATTATTATTATTATTATTATATTTTCACCCCCCAGGCCCCGAAGTGGGTCAGTGACCTGTGCCCGGGTGGGCTAATACCCGTAAAAAAAAAAAAAAACATTACGTGAAATATTTTGTGCAGTTAGGCTAGGTTAGAGTAGGTTAATGGTATGGTGCGTGAGGGAGGAGAACACATCTCACCTCCTGGTAGTACTTCACAGGATGCTGACGGAGGAGGAGAAGGAGGAGGTTGTGTGTGTGGGGGGGGAGGTCATGTTCTTGCTAGAGATGAAGAAGTATTAGGGGAGGAATGTGAGACTTGTGAGGCGTGGAGTAAATAGTGCAGCAGCGGCCGGCCACGCCTGAGCGACCAAGGACAAGACTATGACCGTCACCACACACACACACACACACACACACACACACACACACACACACACACACCTACGTTCAAATGTGTGTGTGTGTGTGTGTGTGTGTGTGTGTGTGTGTGTGTGTGTGTGTCAACATGCCTTCTGACATGACTCAAAGTTCACGGAAAGACGAGACCGTATAGCAGCAGGAGTAGAAGGAGGAGTGGGGGGGGGAGGTGAAGGTCCATGAGGCGTCACGTCCTCACACATCACCCAGGGAATTTCTTGTATTAGGAGGGAGAACAAAGCTTCGAGCGGGCCCCAGTCTGCCCTCCACGCCCTGCCCCACCCCCTTCCCTCTTGCCCCTCCCCCTTGCCCCAGCCACCCCCTCCCCTCGCCTTCTAAACAGACACGGGTCGTGATCCACAATCCACCATTGTTTAAGTTACCCCAAGAGAGTTCACCACAACAACCGCTTCATGCCGTAACAAGTAGCTCAGTCAGTATTGAGGCGGACAAGCACCAGTACCCCCTCTCATTGCCTGCAGTAAGCGGCGGTGACACAGGATGGGAGTGTGGTGGAAGGGGTTGATGACAGGAAAGGGGGAGGGGAGTCAATGATGGGGGCGTGGAAGGGGGACAGAGGGCAGAGCAAAAGGGGGAGGGGTGGAAGAGGAGAGAGGTGAGGTCAGGTCGTCTCAGTTATTAATGAGTCCACGAATGGATAATCTACACATCTCCGACCCATGATGCTCCGTCAGGCGTCACGCTCTGCCCCGCCGCTCAACCAAGACCAAGATGCTGGGGCAAGACCCGGGGCAAGAGCCGGGGCAAGGGCCGGGGCAAGGGCTGACGAAGATGACGGGAGTTAGGACAAGAACCAGAACTGGACACACCTCAACAAAAGGAGAAGGGGGGGGTGAATCTGGGGTGTCTAATCTTCAGGTGATCCCGTCATTACACTTTATATGCGTAACTGATTTAGATATACATTGACAACAGGTCTTATTAATCCCATGCAGTTAAGTGGAAATATAATCTTACAATAACTTCATTCCGATTTATGGAAACAAATTCAGAATTCTATGTTAAGTTCAGAATTCATCAATAACTTTCAGAATTTACGACAAGATCAGAAGAAAAAAAATTATATCACTTATGAATTTGTCTTTGTGTTTTCTAGTATATGATAAACCTTGATGAGGGATTTGTGTATATCAGTAACTAACAGGTCTTACCTAAAAGTAATCTAGGTTAGGTTAGGTTAGGTTAGGTTAGGTTAGGTGTAATGGGTAATGGTAAGTTAGGCTGTGGTAGGTTAGTTTAGGTATACATTAGATTAATTTACGTTAGGTTACAGTAAGTTAGATTAAGTTGGATTATGGTAGGTTAGGTTAGGTTAGGTTAGGTTAGGTTAGGTTAGGTTAGGTTAGGTTAATTCATATCAAGGTATATTCAAACTGCGGGTAATTTGATCAGTCACCTTTTAACACATCCAAAACATCTTACTCGAATATCAACATCGATGGAATACTTTAAAATTATGGTGAATAACTTAATGTCCAGAAACTTACACAACATAATAACTTTTCCTTCTGCTTAAAATTTCAAATCGTTTCGCTCGAATAACTTGGCTTTTGAGATAATTCTTATTTTAGGTTTCGAACTGTTTCTTAAAGACGTTGATTTACTATACAACTTGTTATCGCCCAGGGAACTATTGTTTTTTAGCTCATTAACTTTTTTTAGCTTGGGAACTTTTTTTTTAGCTTGGGAACTTTTTTTTTAGCTTGGGAACTTTTTTTTTTAGCTTGGGAACTTTTTTTTTTAGCTTGGGAACTTTTTTTTTTTAGCTTGGGAACCTTTTTTTTTAGCTAAACTTTTCTTTTTTTTTTAGCTTGGGGACCTTTTCTTTTTTTTTTAGACCTGGAACATTTTTTAGCGCATGAACTTTTTATTTAGCCAAGGAACTTTTATGGCATTGGACCTTTTTTTAGCTCATGAATTTTTTTGGGGGTTATCTTTAATATTCTGAAAAGATATCTTGTGGTCACGAGAGAGAGAGAGAGAGAGAGAGAGAGAGAGAGGGAGAGAGAGAGAATATATATGTTGAACTTGGCGCTTGTCTCCTTCTCGTCCGGAACTTGTTGAACTTGGCGCTTGTCTCCTTCTCGCCCGGAACTTGTTGAACGTAAACTTATGGAACTTAAGTTTTAGTCAAATTTATTTTATTATTTTTAGTTATATTGTCTCAATGTATCGTTCAATATATGTGTCAGGTTATTTTAAAGTCTCCTTCGACCTCATTCACACATTATCCAAATACTATCAATTTTTTTGTTTTATTTCGTGATTTATTTTTTTTATAAATGTTATCTACTATTTAATTTACATACATGATAGGTGATGATATATGCACGTGAACACTACATTAAGATGGTATCAGTGTGTAGTACCGGAAACTCTATGCAAAAACACCAGAGTACATGACTGACACAAACACGTGATATAGAACGTGTAATATGGAGACTAACAGGACATACATACATACATACATACATACATACATACATACATACATACATACATTTTACCCGTATAACCTTGTACTGTTAGAACTATCAAGTGTCAGCGTGAAGAAATTGGTGCTGTGTGTGTGGAAAATCATTCACATAATACTGCCATTGATTTTCATTAGTCTGCCTCTCAAATCTTTTTATCTCTGTAAGGTATTTGGCCCAAAGGCATTACTTGAGAAAATTATTGGCCCTTCCTATGTGATTTATTATTATTATTGTTTTTATTATTATTATTATTATTATTATTATTAGTGTGTGGTACTGTAGAGATCTTCCTCACAGCCACCAGCTGCTCATTCCACAGCTCCCAGGATCTCTCTCCCTCCCTCCCTCCCTCCCTCCCTCCCTCCTTCCTTCCCTCTCCAACACTTTCTCCACTACTCCACAAATCAATCTACTTTTTATAACTTTCTGAGAAATCTTAACAACTATGTCACTGACCTCTTCCTTCCTCCTCCTTCCTTCTTCTCCTCCTTCTTTTCCTTCTTCTATCTTCCTCCTTCTCCTCCTCCTCCTCCTCCTTCTTCTATCTTCCTCCTTCTCCTCCTCCTCCTTTTCCTTCTTTTCTTCCCCATCCTCGTTCTTCCTTCTTTTCTTCTTCCTCCTCTTTCTTCTTCATCCTCCTTCCTCCTCCTCCTCTTATTCTTCTTCCCCCCTCGTCTTATGTGGATATAACTCTTGTACACTATAGAGTCTCACATTCGGGAAACTTCAGCTTAGCATCGGCAACCCACTACGACAAGACGATGACGCAGAACACGACGTTAAAGGATGTACTTAACGATATTTAAACAGAAATAGAAATAAAACTATTGGTAAAAGCTTTCAGTATACGGGGAGACATCTTGGTGTGACACTGCATCTTATCGCTTTACACTCATCCAACTGTTAAGTCAGGTACCCTTCTAAAGTTGGGTCGACAAAGGGCGCCCCAACTATTGGTATAGATTAAGGGATACGAACTCGCAATTGTTGGGTCATAAGGCGAGTACTGTCTTCACTTTGCCACCGCCTTATGCTACACAAGTATTTATACAGTTTAATGAAGGAGTTACGTTTTGCATTAATATTGAAAGTTTAAAAAAGATAAAAATACGGAAAGTTTAGAATCAGAGCCAAACTAGACGTAGACTTGGCCATACGTCTCCTAAGAGTTATAATGCGCCGAGTGATACCATAATAGTAGTCATGTGGACATAATTATACAACTATATGGTTAAGTGAGGGAAGGTCAGATCTCGTAGATCACACAATACCTACCCTAATCCCTACAAACACAAGAGACCTGACTTCCTCCCTCTCCCCCCTCCCTCCCTCTCTCCCTCTCCCTCCCTCTTAGACATCTTACGTAGGGAGAGTAATCCAGTGAGATCTGAAGTGGGTCTGTGAGGGTGACTGGCGCCACCCCTATAAAGGTGTCACGAGACTGTCACCTGCGTTCACTGGTGTTTTAGAGGTGTTCCTAGGCTGTCAGCTGTCTCCACTGGTGTCTTGACGGTGTCCCTCGGCTGTCAGCTGTCTCCACTGGTGTCTTGACGGCGTCCCTCGGCTGTCAGCTGTCTCCACTGGTGTCTTGACGGTGTCCCTCGGCTGTCAGCTGTCTCCACTGGTGTCTTGACGGCGTTCCTCGGCTGTCAGCTGTCTCCACTGGTGTCTTGACGGCGTCCCTCGGCTGTCGGTTGTCTCCACTGGTGTCTTGACGGCGTTCCTCGGCTGTCAGTTGTCTCCACTGGTGTCTTGACGGTGTCCCTAGGCTGTCAGCTGTCTCCACTGGTGTTTTTGGGCGTGGTCAGATCTGTGTGATGGCTCAGAACGAACAGAAACTTCCTAAAATTTGACTTAAACGAAATATTCAAGATTTATTCAAGTATTATTCACGAATTACTGAAGAATTATTCAAGAATTATCCATCAATTCTCTGTTTACATCTCGCTAATATTGCTGAGTGTAAATTCAATTACTTAAGACGTAACAAAAAACAACAACACGGTGATCTTTCTTGGCATTTCTTCAATAAGTCCTCTGAACCTTTGTAAGTATGATATATTATGGATTTTATATACCAATTAATATACGGTATATAAAGTCCATTAAAAGGTATATATAGTCCATTAAAGGGTATATATAGTCCATTAAAGGGTATATTTGGTCCATTAAAAGGTATATATATTCAATTAAATGGTATATATATGATTTTTTTTTAGTTCGTCTTGGAGGTAAATCATTATGAAGGTGTTGTCTTAGATTACCTGCCTTATATAGCGGCCGCTCTGAGTCATACTGTGCTACCTGTCACCATGGCTGCCTCACTGTCTGTTTGTCTGTCTCGTCTCGCTGACAGTATCTGGCTGCATGTCTTATTTTCTGTCTATTTAATTCTTGTTTATCTCTCTATTATTTAATGGTTGTTTTATTGATTTTTCTGGTTTTTCGTTTGTTTACCTCGTGTGCGTGTGTGTGTGTGTGTGTGTGTGTGTGTGTGTGTATGCCTGCCTGATGTATACCTAGATGACATGTCTACCTGTACTTCACTCATGCCTACCTGTACCTGCCTGATATGTTTACCTGTACCTCACTCATGCCTACCTGCACCTACCTCACCTGTCTACCTGTACTTCACTCATGCCTACCTGCACCTGCCTGACCTGTCTACCTGTACCTACCTGAACCTGTGTACCTGTACCTCTCTCATATCTACCTGTACCTGGTCTCACTAGTACTATCTTTCAGAGCTGCAGCCAAATTATGCCTTTTTCCGCTCTGATACTCACCGTCTCACAGGTAATTCAGTCGATCAGCCTCTGCCCCACATTGCCCTCGGGGTTGATGCTGCAGTCTGACCCTCCCTCCCTTAGTCCCTCCCTCCTTCCCTGCTCCCTTACTTCCCTCCCTACCTACCTTCTTCCTTCCCTACCTACCTTCTTCCTTCCCTACCTCCTTCCGTACTTCTCTCCCTATCGACCTCCCTCTTTCTTTACCTCCCTTCCTATCTCCGTGCCTTCCTACTACCCTCCCTCCCACCGTCCCCCCCCCTTAGTCCCTCCCTCCGCAATAAGTTCTATGCTTCACTGATTTTCCAGTTTTGCTCCTTTCTGTTTCACAATTCCACCCTGATGGTGTATTATTTTGCCCACCTGTCTCGGTTTTACCTGTTTATAAGCCACCTGTCTCCCCCACCCCAGCCATACACTGGTGCCCGACACTGTCTGTACCAAACATATGGCTGATGGCTATCTTACCTTCGCTCTCTCCAGGTGTTAGTGTACACTGTCTGTCTGTGGCTTGAATAAGTATATCTGCCTGTGGTTAATTGAATAAGTTGGTTCCTGTAATATTTTACTTCTATATTTCGTGTACTTGTCTGTGGTAGAGTCCGTCTTTGTTGCCGACTGTCAGTTTTTTGCCTCCCGTCCGTCCGTCCGCGTGAGGAGTCATGATCAGGCTGATCCCGTTCATCACGCGTGTAAAGGTCGCTTGGGGTGATGCCTCCCCCGATCTCGTCTTCCTCCTCTTCTCTCTCTCTCTCTCTCCCTTAATTCTCTCTCTCCTTTAATTCTCTCTCTCGCCCTTAATTCTATCCTCTCCCTCATTTTTCCTCTCCCTGTCTCGTCTTCCTCATCCTTATCTCTCTCTCTCTCCCTTAATTCTCTCCTCTCCCTCATTTATCCCTAGTTTCTCTGTTCTCTCTCATTTCTCCCTTATTTTCTCTTCCCCCTCATTTTTTCTCTCCCTCCTATCTCCCTACCTCTTCCCACGATCCTCTTCCTGTCCTTCTATCTCCGTCCTTCTCACATCTTTCTCTCTCCCTTCCTCCTCACCCCTTCCTCTTCTACTCTCCCTCATCTCTCCTCTCCTTCCTTCCTCTTTCTCCCCTTCTCCCCCTCTCTCCCCTTTCCCTTCCCTTCCTCCCTCCCTCCCCCTCCCTCCCCATTCCTCCTCCTCCTTCTTTCTCCTTTCCTCCTCCTCTCCTTTCCTTAAACCCTTACCTCCCCCTTCCTAGGACCATACCCCCCCTCACATCCCAGACCCCTATCCACCCATTCCTCTCCATGACTCCTACCCCCCGGGTTAGCCTCTCCACTCAACATTGTCGGAATAAAGTAATCAAAGTCTTCTGTGTATTGTAATAGCTATTATATACACATTACTCTATCCAACGTGTGTGTGTGTGTGTGTGTGTGTGTAGGTGTGTGTGTGTGTGTGTTGCAAAGACTTAGGAGAGGAACAGTTGGAATGGACTGCAAGTAACCCAGCTTGTTGGGTTTCGCCTTAGTAGCCTGTCCATCATGCATTGACTTCATACACACACAGAGGAAAGTAGCAAAAAAAAAAGTAATGAAAATAAGGAGAGCAAGCATGAGAAGTCGGCCAATGACTTCTAATAGGTTGTTAGGTACGGTAGTTAGGTACGGTAGTTATGTACGGTAGTTATGTACGGTAGTTAGGCTAGCGACCAGAAGGCTGCGAAAAATGGTCATTACGATCAATGTTATTATTCTTGTTATGAGAGAGCAGGTAATAACGATTGATAAAAGCTGAGCCTATTGTTATTATTATTGTTAGTATTATTATTATCAACATTATTATTAAAAAAGGATATAAAATATTTTGCTGTGGTCAAAGCTCATTAGCACTTAACTTTTAGAGGTAACTCTTGTAAATTTGGACACCAGCCACCACTTCTTTTCTCTTTCCCCTTAGGCTCTTTTCTTCAAATAATTTACATCAACCCCGTGGTCTGTGAGCATGTCGAGCTTGGTAAGACCGGGAATTTTGAAGACGATTTCGCTGTGAGTAACGGATGAGTTGACGCGACGAATCACAACTTCATCATCCTCACCCATTACCTCACCCCCATCAGTGCCACGAGATGTGTCCTCGGTAGACATCACCACATTTTCACCACTAACGCGACGAGATGTGTCCTCGGTAGACATCACCTCATCTTCGCCACCACACTGGCAGGCCGTCCTGACCACCATAACTGCCCCAATGATCGGTGACACGAAGACAAGGGTCACAGTCAGGACCTCCGCCAACAAGACCCAGCCGTCCCCCTCTTGCTGTTGGTCAAATTGAGTAAACTTCTCCTAAAGGAAAACCTGTCTCTTCCTTTCCTCCACAAGAGTCATAAGGTCACCTACGAGGCCTAACCTTGGTGATTGTGTTCGTTAACCCAAACATCGGGTAGCGGTGGTGGGGCTACTTGTCCAGAGAAGAGGGGAAGGCGAGTCCCATATGTCACCTAACAATCCCAAAGGTCACCTAACAGCCTCACAGGTCACCTAACCGTCCCACAGGTCACCTAACCGTCCCACAGGTCACCTAACAGTCCCACAGGTCACCTAACAGTCCCACAGGTCACCTAACCGTCCCACAGGTCACCTAACAGTCCCACAGGTCACCTAACAGTCCCACAGGTCACCTAACCGTCCCACAGGTCACCTAACCGTCCCACAGGTCACCTAACCGTCCCACAGGTCACCTAACAGTCCCACAGGTCACCTAACAGTCCCACAGGTCACCTAACAGCCTCACAGGTCACCCGAGAGCCTGATGTATTATACTCGTACAAGTCTCAAAATAACAACAGTGTGAGTCTATCAAAAGCGAGTTTGATCTACAGCTATGACTGTGTGACCATTACACACACACACACACACACACACACACACACACACAAAGTTTCAAATATCTCTACACTCTTACACACATATATCTCTCTTATGGCTCAGCATGAGAAAGATATCCATGGTAGAATTTAAGTGTCTAGAATACAGAAGGGTTAGGATTATCAAAGGATCAAATGAATGCCGTAAGTCTCAAGGTTGTAATTGTTTTCGCTTGAGATGAGTTCCTTGCATGTATGTTGTGACCGTGTTGTGGGCTGCATCTAAGGCGCCGTGTCCTGAGGCAAGGGGTACCCACCGACTCGACCGTCCATGTGTGTGTGTAGTATGTATGTATATATGTATGTATGTATGTATGTATGTATGTATGTATGTGTAGAGCCCAGGCATCATCATCAGGTAGAGCCCAGGCATTATCATCATCAGGTAGAGCCCAGGCATTATCAATACCAGGCAGTATTTGCGCATTATCATCACTGTGTAGAGCCCTGCGCAATATCATCACTGTAGAGCCCAGGGGCATTATCATCATCATCAGGTAGAAGCCCAGGCATTATCACTATCAGGTAGAGCCAGCATTAATATTACTGGTGGTTTTGCGCATTAATAATACTGCAGAGCCCAGGCGGCATTATCATCACTGCGCAGAGCCTGCATCACCACTGTGCAGAGCCCAGGCATTATCATCAGGCAGAGCCCAGGCATTATCACTGTGTAAGAGCCTGCGCATTATCATCATCAGGCAGAGCCCTGCGCATCATCATCATCACCAGGCAGTATCTGCGCATCATCATCACCGTGCAGAGCCTGCGCACATCATCACTGCGCAGGTTTCCGCGCACATCAACAATGTGATCTGCGCATCATCACTGCGCAGCATCTGCGCACATCAATCACCGCGGTTTCCAGGCATTATCATCACCGTGCATTCCTGCGCATCATCAATCACCGGTGCGGTTTCCGCGCATCATCAATCACTGCCTGCGCATCATCACCACTGCGCAGGTCTGCGCATTATCATCACCGTGCATCTGCGCATTATCATCACCGTGCGGTTCCAGGCATTTATCATCACCGTGCAGAGCCCAGGCATTATCATCACCAGGCAGAGCCTGCGCTAATATCATCACCGCGCATTCGCGTATCATCATCACTGCGCAAGGTTTCCGGTGCTATCATCATCACTGTGCTCCAGGCATCATCACTGCGCAGTATCTGCGCAATATCATCACCGTATCTGCGCATTATCATCACCGTGCAGAGCCTGCGCACATCACTGTGCAGTATTCCGGCATTATCAATACCGTGCAGAGCCCTGCGCACATCAATCACCGTGGTTCCAGCACATCAATACCAGGCATCTGCGGCATTATCACTGCGGTATCTGCGCACATCATCAATGGCAGAGCCCTGCGGCATTGGTCATCACCGCAGGTCTGCGCTACTTCATCACCACCGTGCAGGTTCTGCGTTACCATCATCACCGTGCTCCGCGCATCATCATCACCGTGCAGATCTGCGCACTTCATCATCATCAGGCATCTGCGCATCATCACCGTGCAGATCTGCGCTACCATCATCACCGTGGTTCTGCGCATCATCACCGTGCGGTTCAGTGCTATCATCATCACCGTGCAGAGCCCAGGCATTATCATCATCAGGCAGAGCCCAGGCATTATCATCATCAGTAGAGCCTGGTGCATTATCACTGTGCAGATCTGGTAGGCATTATCATCATCAGTAGAGCCCAGGCATTATCAATACTGTGCAGGTTTCCAGCATTATCATCATCAGGCAGAGCCTGTGCATTATCACCGTGCAGAGCCCAGCATTATCATCACTGTGCATTCTGCATTATCATCAGGTAAGTATTTCCTGCGCATTATCATCATCGCAGAGCCCAGCATTACTATCACTGGTGTAGAGCCTGGTGCATTATCATCACTGCAGAGCCCAGGCATTATCATCAGGCAGAGCCCAGGCATTATCATCAGGCAGAGCCTGGTGCATTATCATCACTGGTAGGCAGAGCCCAGCATCATCATCATCAGGTACAGGTTTCCAGCATTATCACTTCACTGCAGTATCTGCGTATTATCAGAATACCGTGCAGAGCCTGCGCATTATCATCACCAGGCATTTGCGCATTATCATCAGGTTTTGCGCATTACCACTGCGCAGTATTCTGCGCATCATCATCACTGTGCAGAGCCTGCGTACTATCATCACCGTAAGAGCCCAGGCAATATCATCATCACCGTGGTTTCCAGCATTATCATCACTGCGTAAGTATTCCAGGCATTGTCATCACTGTGCAGAGTTTGTGCATTATCATCACTGTGCAGTATCTGCAGGCATTATCATCACTGTGCAGAGCCTGGTGCATTACCACTGCGTGTATTCCGGTGTACTATCATCACTGGTGCAGGTTTGCGCAATCATCACTACCGGTGCATAGAGCCCAGGCATTATCATCATCAGGCATATTCGCGCAATGCCATCATCATCAGGCAGAGCCTGCGCATTATCATCAATAACAGGTAGAGCCCAGGCATTATCATCATCAGGCAGAGCCCAGGCATTATCACTCATCAGGCAGAGCCCAGGCATTATCATCATCAGGCAGAGCCCAGGCATTATCATCATCAGGTAGAGCCCAGGCATTATCACCAGGCAGAGCCCAGGCATTATCATCATCACTGTGCAGAGCCCAGCATTATCATCACCGTGCAGATCTGCGCATTATCACTGTGGTTTCCAGGCATTATCATCATCAGGCAGAGCCTGCGCGCATTATCATCATCAGGTTTGCGCATTATCATCATCAGGCAGGTTTCAGCATTATTACTCGCAGGTTTGCATTATCATCACTGGTAGATTCCAGGCACATCATCATCAGGTAGAGCCCAGGCATTATCATTATCATCAGGCAGAGCCCAGGGCATTATCATCATCAGGTAGAGCCCAGGCATTATCATCATCAGGTAGAGCCCAGGCATCATCATCATCAGGTAGAGCCCAGGCATTATCATCATCAGGTAGAGCCCAGGCATCATCATCATCAGGTAGAGCCCAGGCATCATCATCATCAGGTAGAGCCCAGGCATCATCATCATCAGGTAGAGCCCAGGCATTATCATCATCAGGTAGAGCCCAGGCATCATCATCATCAGGTAGAGCTCAGGCATTATCATCATCAGGTAGAGCCCAGGCATTATCATCATCAGGTAGAGCCCAGGTATTATCATCATCAGGTAGAGCCCAGGCATTATCATCATCAGGTAGAGCCCAGGCATTATCATCATCAGGTAGAGCTCAGGCATCATCATTATCAGGTATAGAGCTCAGGTATAGAGGTGCTGCATCAAGACTCGCGTGCGTGCAGGGTTTGACCGCAAGTGTGTTATTCTCTTGACGTCAGACTACTAGATGACAGAGTTAGATCAATCATCGGAATCCCCATAGTTTAAGAGACTACATGTGGGTAATAAGCCACCCACCATTGTTTTTCCTACCCTGGAGACTAGGGCGGAGGTGGTAGCGGCCGCATGCACTGCCGCCCAACCGTGCCCGGACCACTGCGACCCTTGCATGCGGGAGATGGTGCGGTGTGGGGTTTTTTTTTTGTGTGTGTGTGTGTCTGTGTGAGGAGGAAGGAATGCAAGTTATCGGTACAGAGGCCGTGTGTGAGGGCTGGCTGTCGGTGGTGGTGGTGGTGGTGCCTGCCGCTACTGGATCTGATGATGATTGTGGGTGGTGGTGGGTTAGTAATGTGGGTGGTTGTGGGTAGGTGGTGGTGATGGGTTAGTGGTGCCTGATAGTGGGTTGGTGGTGGGTTAGTGGTGTAGGTGGTAATGGGTTAGTGGTGTTAGATGATGGTGGGTTAGTGGTGTTGTGTGGTGGTGACTTAATGGTGTTGGGTGGTGATGCTAGTGGTGGGTAATGGTGGTTGCAATGGTGATTTTAACTTGTGATGGTGGTAGTTGTTGTAGTAGTACCTGTAATGATTATAATATTTGTGTTGGTGGTGATTGTGTTTGGAGGATGGTGGTGATTGTGGTTGGAGGATGGTGGTGATTGTGGTTGTGACTGGAGGATGGTGGTGATTGTGAACTGTAACTGGAGGATGGTGAAAGTGAGAGTTATGGTTGCTTAACTGGAGGATGGTGGTGATTCAGCCGTAGTTTGTGACTGGAGGATGGTGGTGATTGTGGTTGTAACGCTGGAGGATGGTGGTTGGTTGGTGAAATTGCTTCGAATAAGGAGTAAAAGTTAACTGGATAGATACTAACTGGAACTGACTAACTGTACAGGTTGGAGTTTGTTATGAGGGAAAAGGAGGAAGGAGGAGGAGGAAGGAGGAGGAGGAGGAGGAAGAAAGAAAGAAAGAAGAAAGAAGAAAGAGGAGGAGGAGGAAGGAGAGGAGGAGGAAAGAGGGAGGAGGAGGAGGAGGAGGGAGGGAGGAGGAGGAGAAAGAAAGGAGAAAGAGGAGGAGGAGGAGGAGGAGGAAGGAGAAGAGGAGGAGGAGGAAGGTCAGTTGTTGAGAGCGTGTACAGAGATTGAAGACTAAATCGATTCTTACTCATTGATGAAGAGAGGATAAGATTATATGAAGATGATGAAGATGGAAGGGAAGGGAAGGCAGGAAGGGAGGGAAGGAGGGAGGGAAGGAGGGAAGAAGGGAGGGCTGTTGGTGGTGGTTGATGGTGGTGAGGTAGTGAGGAGAGAGAAGTGTGGTAGTGGTGGTGTGGTAGTGTTGTGGTGAAACAGTGTGGTGGTTGTGGTGGTGATGGGGACGTGATGTTGTAAATTGCTCCTCATACCTGTTTTACCTGATATATCTCATCATGATAGACAATGATTGATTCAGCAGTGGCTTAAATCTGTTCCACCTCCTAAAAAGTATATTGTAAATTTTTCTATTTTTATTACTTGAAATCTCTCTCTCACACACACACACACACACACATACACACACACATACACACACACACACACATACACACACACATACACATACACACACACACACATACACACACACACACACACACACACACTCGCTGCTCTTATATCATCTCACTGTTGACACAATCTGCATCTTCACTGCTATCACTGTACTCAGGAGCCTCAATAACAGTTGTTCCTTTATCACTGTTTGGACATATGATTTTCTGTTGGGTTTTAATTTCCCACTTCCTCTACACCGTCTTAACAAGGTGTTTTGATGACCATTGTTCTGTTTTTGTTTTGTACCTGTGGTGTTCAGGTGTTTTATTGTGTTGGTGATTTCTTATGACTTCATTTTGAGTTGTTAGTTGTTCTTTGAGTTGTTTTATGTCATGTTTCATAGCAGTGATTACTTCATTGCTCGTGTTTTCTGTTCAGTGAGTTTGTGTTGGTAGTCTCCTGTTGTTAGGATGGTAATAACTGTTGATGTAACGGGTTATTGTTGCTTGCTGTTGAGGTAACTGTTAACTGTTGACTGATATTGAGTATAATATTTGGAGATAATTAATAACATTGTAAGTGTCTTTTTGGTGTTAAGTGATCTGCTTAAAAGAAACACTTAAAGAAATTTTATAAGTATACTTCAATCACTTACAATACTTAAAAATCACTTTACGCTTCAGTAAGTCCATATATATACACCTGTCTGTTATTCCACTACACTTGAGGTCAAAGGCGTTGGCTCAAGGTCACGAAAGGTCAACGATATAAACGAAGATTAACCCCGGGGTCACCATCTCCCTCCCCTGGTTCCTGACTGTATACGTTCATCCGTCTAATTCCTCCGTAATCCAAGTCAATTTAACAGCAAAATGGTGTCTACTTATTAACTCACTAATTAGCTTGTAAGATGTGGTAGTACTGGTTGTAGGTGATGTGTAACTTGGGGTTAGAAGTTAATTGTTAAGAGATGAGTGTGGTCGTCTCGGTGTAATTGTGGTTGATTATGTCAGACGATTGTTGTTGGTGGTTGATTTGTGGTGGGTCATTCTTTTTGAGTTGGAGGGGGGTGGTTGGTTGGTTGGTTGGTTATTAACAGTGATGATTGGTTGTTTATGTTAATGGTATAGTGTGGTGGTTGTTGTGATGGTGGACGGGGGTGGTGGTGAAAGTAGTGGTGTATTGGTAGTGTATTGGTTGTGGTAGTGGTGTTGATGGTAGTGTTTTGGTTGCAGTGTCGTTGTGGTAATGATGGTGGTGTTTAGGTCGTGGTGGTGTTGGTAATGGTGGTGTTTTGGTTGTGGTAGTGGTTGGTGGTAATGTTTTGGTTGTGGTGGTAGTATGGTGAAGTGGTTCTAGGTTGGTGGTAGGCAGGTGGGTGTTTATCCGCAAGTCCATCGTTGACTATCCGTGCGGGTCCATCGTTGACCTTGGTATGTGATTTACAAGTGAGTGGTGAGGCAGTTTACCCTCACCTGGCCAGAGGGTGAGAGTGTTAGGACTTATAACTACTCCTGTTGATCTGTCAGTGGAGTGTAACGACCAGCAGCTGTAGTTACGAAGAAGTAGCAGTTAGCAATTACCTCGTTAGATTATGAGTTTCTGCGGTAATGTGAATGGAAGCGAGTGAGTGTTCAGTGTACGAAGAGTAATGCATTCTTCATCGTTGTGGCGGTGGTTAGTGTGTGTGTGTGTGTTAGTGGTAATACCAGTGGTTGAGATAATTAGCGGCAGTTAGTGGTTGTGGTGGCGTCGGTGGTGTGATTAGCGGCGCGGGGTGCAGGGAAACTCAACCACCTGGGGTGTTGAGGGTAGGGTGGGTGGGGTGGTGTGGGGGGGACCATCAGGGGAAGTGTGGGTGGTGGGGGATCAGGTGAGTGGTTAGGTAGAGTGTGGGCGATCAGGTGGGTGGTGGTTAGTTAGGTGAAATGTGGGTGGTTAGGGGAGTAGGTGGATGGTGGGTGGTCAGGGGTATATGTGGATGGTGGGTGGTCAGGGGAGTAGGTGGATGAAGGTGGGTGGTGGTTAGTTAGGTGAAATGTGGGTGGTTAGGGGAGTAGGTGGATGGTGGGTGGTCAGGGGAGTATGTGGATGATGGGTGGTCAAAGCTGTAGGTAGTGGATAGCCATAGTTATTACTCAACCAAGAAATAACATTAATGGGCAACCAATGATAACTCTGATATGAAAACCACTAATCACAACATAAATCACAGCCTGTTATTATCACCCAGTGTTATTTACGTACCTTTAGTAGTAGAGTAGTACAGCGTTAACCCTCTCGTCTTAGACATAAAATCATGGATATAATTTATGGTTCCTGGTAATAATTTGTCGAGTTTTATTTCAATTTACATTTATAAATTATAGATATATGATGTTATAAAATCATTTGGTAGAATAAAAGATCGTTCAGGGAATATTAAGATAAGTTTTGTTCACTGTGTGTGTGTGTGTGTGTGTGTGTGTCGTTGTTCGCCATTATTGTAATTATCTGGTTGTATTTTGTTTTCTTCATTATTATTATTGTAATAGGTTGTAATTACTGTTGTTGTTGTTGTTATTTTATTGTAATTATCATTTTCATCAACTGCCGGAGGTCGAAGTTGTTGTCATAATCATCGTTTTCTTCCACATTTAACAAAAGTTTCAGTTGTGATCCAAATGTGTTGTAACAACCATGGACGGCCGCCACTTTACCAGACCTTCACTAAACTAACAACTGTTTATATCTCATATTGTGTACAATAATCCAGCCCGTGTCATGACCAGTGGTAATTAATTCAGGCGTTTAGGTTAGGTTAGGTTAGGTCAGGTCAGGTCAGGTCAGATTAGGTTAATCGTAAAGTGAAATAAACTGGGGTGTCGCATCTTCAGCTAATCCGTTCCTTTGACAACATGACCAAGTTGTCTATTGAAAGTCCAACCCATAATGACTTACTTTAGTTCTAGTTAATATATTTCTCATCAGGTGTTGGCAGTCGTCGACCTCCGTGTGTGTCAGGTATATGCACACCTGTTGAATGCTATTACCTGTGCTATTACCTTTCTTCTTACTTGGTTTATCTGTTTGTGTTTCTCTCGAGTATTATGTAATTACGTGTATCGGATCACCTGAAGATTAGCCCCCCCTGCTTATTTTATCTTATGATTATCCACCCTAATGCTAACCTAACCTAACCTAACCTAACACTCCCCCACCCTCCCACCCCAAGGTAGCATTTGGGCGTACAGTATAATCATCAGGTGAAATAAATTACAGTGACTAATCCTCAGGTGAATCATATTTTTATTTTTTTTTAGTTCAATGTATCATCGGAAAACCAGAGTCACAACCATTACAAATTCTTCATCTTATATTACTTGATGCTCCATCTTGTAGTGGCGCTGGAGGCGAGACACACCCTTGGACCTTGTCTTGAAAACACCTCCTCCCCACTTCCCAGTCCGGAGGGGGCGCGAGGCAGGTAACCTCACCCTCCTCAGGTAGTCAGCCAAGAACCCGAAGGAGGGAATGACAAAAGAGTAGACTTGGGGGTTCAAATGTACGTCGATAGTCACCATTGTTTATGTGTTTTGTATACCTGTATTGTCTTTATACATGCTAAACTGTATACCTGACTTGCATATATATATACCTGCTGAAATGCATATATGTCTTAATTATTTAAAGGCTGTCATTAAAGGTGACTTGGTGGTGTGGATTTAAAGGTGTTGTCCACTGAAGCCTTAAAACAACAACAACAACAACACGGATGAAAAAGAGAGATTGGCTTTGTGCTGAGTGAACGAAGCTTAATGTCTTAGCCAGAGGGAAAACAAAGTTGAAAGGTTAACGAGAGGTGAGATGAAGACAGGTGAGGAAGTAGTCAGGTGTGAGGGAGATAGTAGTCACCTGTGTGTGTGTGTGTGTGTGTGTGTGTGTTTAATCATTTGCTGGGTGGAAAAAGGCCATATAACTTGTGTACTTGCGGTGGGTTGCGACTCTGGGCCAAATCACCTGTAGGGGGGCGGGGCAGGTGTGGGCCAAATCACCTGTAGGGGGGCGGGGCAGGTGTGGGCCAAATCACCTGTAGGGAGGCGGGGCAGGTGTGGGCCAAATCACCTGTAGGGAGGTGGAGCCAGGTGTGGGCCAAATCACACCTATGAGGGGGGCAGGTGTGGGCCAAATCACCTGTAGAGAGAAGGCCCCAGGAAGGACAAAGGTGTGGGCCTGCAAATCACCTGTGGGGAGGCTGAACTGGTGTGGAGCCAAATCACCTGTAGGGGAGGCAGAGACAGGTGTGGGCAAATCACCTGTGGGGAGGCAGGGCAGGTGTGGGCCGTCACCTGTGGGGAGAGCTGGGCAGGTGGCCATTACAATCACCTTAATGAGGAGGCATGAGGCAGGTGTGGGCCAAATCACCTGTAGGGAGGCGGGGCAGGTGTGGGCCAAATCACCTGTAGGGAGGCGGGGCAGGTGTGGGCCAAATCATCTGTTGGGCGGCAAGACAAGCAAAGGGGTTAATTAAACAAGCAGTGATTATTCCTATCAAATTTATACAAAGTGAATAAATCATTAAACTAAAATACCAAAATACTACCTCAAAAAAATTAACATAAAAATCACTCGCTACAAAACTTAACTAACTACTGTATTACTAACCCAATTGACCTGAAATTGGTGTTTTGTTTACATTTTGCGTCGCTTATACTGACACAACCTGATGACACAACCGAAAACGGGAAATTGAAAGGGACAACATCGCTATCACAGTCGTCAGTCAGAGTCAGTCAGTCAGTCAGTCAGTCAGTCAGTGTAAGCAGAAGGTAAAGTATCATTCAGTTTGGGTTTATTCAGTTAAAGACTTATATCACAATAGTCTAATAAGGTTTTTTGTGCGAAGAATTATGATTTTTTTTTATATCGTTGGAGTTAACATATAAAAAATAATATGTGGTTTATGATGTGGTGGTATTGGTGGTAGATGTGGTAGTAGCATTGGTGGTAATGATGGTAATAACGGTAGTGGTGGTAGTAGTGGTAGTAGTGGTTGCTTATATAGCGTGAAGTTGATAACGTGATATTCGTGTAAGTACTACAGTAGGTAGGTGTAGTAGTGGTAGTAGTAGTAGTGTTACCTGGAGTATATTTACAGACGTAGTAGTAGTAGTAGAAGTATTATTATTATTATTAGTAGTAGTAGTAGTAGCGTCTTGTGTATCGTTGTGTTATACATATAATCTTACGGTGGTAGGTGTAGTGTAGTGTAGTGTAGTGTAGTGTAGTGGTAGTGTAGTGGTAGTGTAGCCGCTCGCTGGCAAAGTGGGCGTGAGTAGGAATGCCTTAGCGTGTGAACTATGCCGTGGTTGTGTGCGTGTGGACGTGGTGGTAGTGAACCATGGGTGCGTGTGTGTGCGCCTGTGTGGACGTGTATAGTGAGCCGTGGGTTGCTTGTGTGTGTGTGTGTGTAGACGTGGTGATGGTCTTGAGCCGTGGTTGCTTGTGTGTAGACGTGGTGTTGAGCCGTGGTTGCGTGGGCGTCTTCTCTATGTTGTTCTCAAAGAATAATTTGCTTCCCGGCACAACACAGCCACCAACATCAACAACACCACCATCACCACCACCATCGACACCACCATCGACACCATCATCGACACCATCATCGACACCATCACCACCACCATCGACGAGCTTTTTACACGTAAGACTAATTATGGTGAAATGGAAATTGAATTGTCACGAAAGTTGACTGTGGGGAGAGTGTAGGTGGCGACGATCGATGAGAGGAGGAAGGGGTGAAAGGAGGAATGAATGAAAGAAGGAATGAATGAAAGGAGGAAGGATATAGGAGGGCGAGAAGGAAGGAAAGAATTAAAGAAGGAAGAAGAGGAGGGAGAGAACAAAAGAATGAAAGAAGGAAGAAGAGGGAGAGAAGGAAGGAAGGAATTAAAGAAGGAGGAAGAGAAGAAAGGAAAGAAGGCAGGAAGGAAGAGCAAAAAATAACTTACTATGAATAAAACAAATCCCTCAGGTTTCACCCCTGCAGTAGTGTTAATATTCGTGGCTTCCGATAAATGAATGAAGAAGAATTTTACATTTTGAATGACGAAATGTTGGATCACCTGAAGATTAGCCCCCCCAGCATATTTCACCTGACGATTAAACACCCGAACGCTACTGGGGGGTTAGGTTAAGTTAGTGTTAGGTTAGGTTAGGTTGGGTTACGTTAGGTTAGGTTAGTTTTAGGTTAGGTTAGGCTAGATTAGGTGTATATTCATCAGGTGATATACTACAGTGGCTAATCTTCAGGTAATGCAAGTGACTTGCTAGAGAACGGACTTTACCTGTGTGTCCTGAGCTAATCAACAGGTGTGGGTTCTAATATGACTTTACACTGGCTATTAAATCACTTGAAACACACACAACAAGTCATAACATCAGAAAAATACACCAAGTTGGAATTTAGACAAAGTTGACATTAACACACACACACACACACACACACACACACACACACACACACACACACACACACTGACCAACAATGACGTGAGTGTTCCCCCCACAAAACATATTACAAAAGCCTTAATGTTAACTACGTATCAACAGGTAAACTCAGGTAAGCTTTAAAGTAGTATTCTTATGTATATATATATATCCTCATTGATAACCCGTTCTCTAGTATTCACAAACGCCACAATAATATTCGTGAGGAAATTTTTCGCGAATGAGGAAAATTAAAACAAAATAAAAATGTTACTTGTGTATGAAAAATTTACCTTGATAAAATCCTTCTTGGGTAATAAGTCAGATTTTTTTTTCTACTTCGCTGATTTTGAGGTTTGTAAACCATGTAGATTTTAAAGCCTTTGGTTAAGTTAGGTTAAATTAGGTTGGGTTTGGTTAAGTTAGGTTGGGTTTGGTTACTATGTTGCTACCTGACAATTCACATCAGAAACTATCCACCAGCTGTTCTTGCCGGATTAACATACTATCCACCAGCTGTTCTTGCCGGATTAACATACTATCCACCAGCTGTTCTTGCCGGATTAACATACTATCCACCAGCTGTTCTTGCCGGATTAACATACTATCCACCAGCTGTTCTTGCCGGATTAACATACTATCCACCAGCTGTTCTTGCCGGATTAACATACTATCCACCAGCTGTTTTCCCCAATTTAACAACTTTTTACCAGCTTTCCTCTCTTGACAAAGCTGTTTTGGCCAGATAAAGCTCTTTTTACCAACTGTCCTCACCAAATCAAGCTTTTTTTACTAACTGAACTAGTCAGATACTCTTTTTTTATCAGTTGTTCAAGTCAGATAAAGGTATTTTTAGTTAGGTAGAAACATACTTCTGCAGGTGTGCCTCCCCAGAGACCAGACACACTTCAGCTGTTCATACTTGGCCAAGAATTTTTACCTATCATTTTTTTCTGGCGTTTCTTTAATGACAGTTTATGATCGTTTAATAGTTTTGTTTTAATAAGCTTAGCCCCCTTGTGTTATATTAGTTTTTGGTTTAATAAGCTTAGCGTTTGGTTTAATAAGCTTAGCCCCCTTGTGTTTTATTAGTGTATGGTTTAATGAGCTTAGCCCCCTTGTGTGTTATTAGTGTTTGGTTTAATAAGCTTAGCCCCCTTGTGTGTCATTAGTGTTTGGTTTAATGAGCTTAGCCCCCTTGTGTGTTATTAGTGTTTGGTTTAATAAGCTTAGCCCCCTTGTGTGTCATTAGTGTTTGGTTTAATAAGCTGAGCCCCCTTGTGTGTCATTAGTGTTTGGTTTAATAAGCTTAGCCCCCTTGTGTTTTATTAGTGTTTGGTTTAATAAGCTTAGCCCCCTTGTGTGTCATTAGTGTTTGGTTTAATAAGCTGAACCCCCTTGTGTGTCATTAGTGTTTGGTTTAATAAGCTGAGCCCCCTTGTGTGTCATTAGTGTTTGGTTTAATAAGCTTAGTCCCCTTGTGTTTTATATTTTTTTTAATAAGGTTACTATCCTCAAATTGATTTAATAAGCCAATCGTGTTTGTTTTATTGTTCTTTACTCACTGATAGACCCCCTTTAGGCTGGAGTTCCTACTTAGCTAAAAACAAACACACACACACACACACACACACACACACACACACACACGCAAGTTACTCGGTTATCGTCTGGTCTTCGCTGGGCTGGACGTTATTATTATTGTTTTGTCTTTTATTTACGATCCAGGCAGGTGTCAATAGCCAGGGGGTTCCTCTTGGACGTAAACTTTCACCTGCTTGATTTGTTTTTATTTGTTTGTTTGTGTTTTTGGTCACAGGAATGTCATGTATTTGTTTGTTTTTTTCATGGATATTAGTTGTTTGTACCGCTGAGTCTCTGAGATGTTTAGTTGTTTGAATAGATTAACTGGTCATATTTCTTCTTCCTCTTTCCTGGGTGTGTGTAGGTTAGGTTTTGTTAGGTTAGGTTAGGTTAGGTTAGGTTAGGTTGACTTATTTTAATATGTGGTGTTGTGTGGTGTTGTGTGGTGTGGTGTGGTGTTTATATATAGTGTTGTACCTTATTTTTTCTTGTTCTTCCTTCTCCTCCTCCCCGCCCACACACACACACACACACACACACACACACACACACACACGCAACAGGCGACTCACTCTGTAAGGTTGCGTGTCACGACTTCACAACACCGCGACTCTACTCAGGATTTTTGTCTTTGTTGAGTTAATTTAGGGTGTTCCTCCAACACCACCTCCTCCACCGCTACCAACACCTCCTCCACCGCTACCAACACACTCCACCACCGCTACCAACACCTCCTCCACCGCCACCAACACCTCCTCCACCACCACCACCACCACCACCACCACCATCACCACCACCACCACCTCCTCCTCCACCGCTACCAACACCTCCTCCACCGCTACCAACACCTCCTCCACCTCCTCCACCGCTACCAACACCTCCTCCACCTCTCCTCCCCGCTACCAACACCTCCTCCACCTCCTCCACCGCTACCAACACCTCCTCCACCGCCTGCACCTCCTCCATCCCTACCAACACCTCCTCCACCTCTACCATCACCACCACCTCCTCCTCCACCGCTACCAACACCTCCCTCCACCGCTACCATCATCTCCTCCACCACTAGAATCACCTACTCCACCACAACCTCCTCCTCCACCGCTACCAACACCTCCACCGCTACCATCACCACCACCACCTCCTCCACCGCTACCATTACCTCCGCCTCTCTCAATCGACACCCGAGAAAGCTGTGCTGTTAAGGTTCTCTAGTTTTATCAAAGTTTCTTATGGGACTAAAAAAAGAGATCACACACACACACACACACACACATATGAATTCACTTAGAACAAACATACATATACATACGGAACAAACATACATACAGACACAAAGAACATACGTACATACATACATACACATAGAACAAACATAAAGATGCGCACACACGCACAGACACAAGGGTACACATACACCACACGCGATCACTACAAATAATAATAAACAGTACAGTACAGGGTGAAGATCTGTGTTGTTATGAAGGTTCAAATAGTCAATAGGTTTTTCTAAGTGCATTCTTCATGACTGACTCACGTATAGTCACAACACTTGTTAATGAGTCAGGTATAGTGACGATAACTATATATTAGTGATTGATATACAGTATAATAATATAGTAACAAAAATTTCTTAGTCTGATATATATATATATATATATATATATATATATATATATATATATATATATATATATATATATATATATATATATATATATATATATATATATATATATATATTAATAACAAGCGCTCATTGGTGCTTCATAACACAAAATGGCTGCATCATATTAAAGTTGATAATATAAGATTTAATATTCATGAAACAATTTTCGTTTTATTTAACAAAGCTTAAAAACATAAATATTTTTAGTGTCGACAATAATATCATTCATTTACACATAACAGATTTTATATTCAAGAGAAGGGATGAAACATTAACACACACACACGTAACCAATAGATAATATAACTAATAATGGTATGAAATATTCCTCTGTATTCTGGTATACATTGTTATATACACGAATATTTTTTGGCGTTATTATTTGGGTGAAAATATTATCACAGTAATGTAATAACCAGCAGTGGAGGGACAAAACTGACCCCCTCTTTAATTAGGTGTAAATAAGAGTGAGTGTAAGCAGCAGGAATATCTCTTGTACACATACACTTCTGGAGAGTTATGTGTTGTGTGTTTTATACCTGTGTTGGTCCTACCTTCACCTGCCTCCCTCTACACCTGATACTGCCGAGGACGCTAAGATGAGGGACAACCACTCACCCAGGTCACAGTATTGGGGTTTGTATTGACAGGACTTAGCTTTTTAGAGCCTGAAAATGTGCATTATTTAAGGGTTAGGTCGATGGCGAGCGTGTTGACCGTGGCGTCGACAAACAGGGATTGCTTGCGTGACCAAGTCTTTGGGGTTTATATTAGCGCAACATGCTACATATTTCCCTAAGCATACATTATGTCGCTCAGGGCCGCCGGGCTCCCCAATGCTTACAACACGACAACCTCGCCGTAAATACCGTCCCGCTCGATAACACTACACACACAAACAGTTCTGCCAGATAATAAAACCTCACTGAAAGAAACTTTACCTCCACAACTACTCTCTGTGTCTCCACGAGTATGAGAACAGTGCCTGGAGGTGATGTGTGACTCGTGTAAGGCTATACTGAGAGCCTTTTAAATTACTACTACTACTACACCCAGCTGAATTCCTACAGGTAGAATAATCAACAAATCCGCTAGTAAGGAGTAAAATTCACTAGTGTGTGTGTGTGTGTGTGTGTGTGTGTGTGTGTGTGTGTGTGTGTGTGTACCCTGGGAATTGTTAGTGGTGGTGGTGGTGGCTGCTCAGTAGTGGTGGAAGGAGGTAATATTGGTCGTGTGTGTGTGTGTGTATAAGTATGTATGTGTGTGTGTGTGTGCGTGTGTGGTGGTGCTATGTTACTTACAGCAACCAGGCTATACCGACAACTATACTTGCACACACGGTATATTACTACACACTCTCGGTATATTACTTACACACTCTCACACACTCTCGGTATATATATATTTCTTTATTTCTTTATTTATTTATTTATTTATTTATTTATTTATTTTATTTTTTTATGTATACAGTGTAGATGCATTCTCGAGTCGTAGCTGAGTGTGTGTGTAATAAGTGTGTCTTAAACGAGAGGTACTGTGACGGGAGCTAACACAGAATAAATGAAAAATACACAATGGTCGTGTTAAATGGATGAAAATTTGTGTTGACCGACAATAAAACCTTAAATTCTCGACACACACACACACACACACACACACACACCCCATGAACGTGAATGGCTTCCCTTCCACTCTGACCTTACATCACATTATCACCAGTGAACGTGTAGATTATTGACACACTGAACGTACAATATAATTATTACAAAATGAACGTAGTTATTATGTATGTGTGGTGGTGGTGGTGTATGTATGGTGTAGGTGTGGTAGTGCAGAAGTGGTCATGGTGTGTGTGTTATTGTGATGGTGGTGGTATGGTGATAATGGTTGTGTTATGGTAATGATGGTGTGGTAATGGTGATGTTTTGATAATAATAGTGCAGTTCATGGTGTTATGGTGTAATTATGGTGGTGATTATGGTGTTATAGTGTTGTAGTGTACTTATGGTGGTGTTATGGTGTCATAGTGAATTTATGATGGTGTTATGGTGTATTTATTATGGTGTTATAGTGTATTTGTAATGGCATTATAGTGTTATAGTGTATTTATGATGATGTTATAGTGTTGATATGAAGTCTCCACCGTGCATATCAATAGTTCACTACTCACACTATATTTCCATAATAATTTGACACCATACCTTGACACCATACCTCACACAATAATAAGAATGATTGCCCAGGTATACACAATGTCATAACATACACAACATAACACACTGCTAGACTATATACAGGAATAATTCTCGTTTTATACGTGTTTTTTTCTTCTCTAAACTCAAAGCATAACGTGATGCCATATTGTAATTATATATTGTTGATTATCACGTAATTATCTTATTTTTATCGGTAATGTTATTAAGTTATGTTGTAATTATTATAAAATATCCAATGGAATATAATTAAAACTGCACTCGAGTCAATAGCCAACTCATCCTTATATAATTCTACCTTATCTATAATTCATATATTGACCTTTGACCTTTATAACCCTAAAATGCAACAGTTATCGGGGTTATTATAGGGAAATTATACACTAAGTTTGAGTACGGTATGTCTGGTGGTTCTTGAGTTATACTGATAAACATATTGACAGACAGACAGACAGGCGTAGTTGTATAGTCCTGACGGGGGGAGTAATAAGTTCTTTTTGATAAGTGAATTGTAATTTGGATTTGATAGTTGTTGTTGAAGATACAGTGTGTGTGTGTGTGTGTGTGTGTGTGTGTGTGTGTGTGTGTGTGTGTGTGTGTGTGTGTGTGTGTGTGTGTGTGTGTGATATTTTCCGATTATTAATATATTTCTTTTCTCTTTTAATTACAGGTGTGTATGTTTCGTTGTCTCATACAAGAGCTGAACGTACAGGTAAGAATATTGTTGTTCCCTGCCACAGGTAATTGTTCCGTGCCACAGGTAATTGTTCCGTGCCACAGGTAATTGTTCCGTGTTACGGGTGTTGTTCCGTGTTACAGGTGCTGTTACGTGTGACAGGTAATTGTGCCGTGTTACAGGTAATTGTTCCGTGTTACAGGTGTTGTTCCGTGTTACAGGTAATTGTTCCGTGCCACAGTAATTGTTCCGTGCCACAGTTGTTGTTCCGTGCCACAGGTAATTGTACCGTACCACAGGTAATTGTACCGTACCACAGGTAATTGTACCGTACCACAGGTAATTGTTCCTTGTCACAGGTTGTTGTTCCGTGTTACATATTATTGTCCCGTGTTACATGCTGTTCCGTACCAGAAGTTGTTGTTCCGTAAGAGACTGTCGGTTTATTAAGATCAGGCTAAGATCACTCTATAATTCAGTATGTAATTAACAGCAGCAGGAAGGTTAGAGGAACAGCTAACAGGTGCAGGTTCCATTTATTCATTGTTAACAGCTGACGTTCGCCACAGGTGGGCCGCGGACCACACACCACACCTGTCTGTCTGCCTTGTTTATGTCTCTGTTGGTGCTGTTTGCTTTGTTTGTACACTTGTAGAGCCACATGTTAATATTTTTACATTCATAAGTTTATTTTGGGTGTGGTGGAGTTGGTGTTGGTTGGTTATGGTGGTGGAGGGTGGTGGAGTTGGTGTTGGTTGATTGTGGTGGAGGGTGGTGGAGTTGGTGTTGGTTGATTGTGGTGGAGGGTGGTGGAGTTGGTGTTGGTTGATTGTGGTGGAGGGTGGTGGAGTTGGTGTTGGTTGATTGTGGTGGAGGGTGGTGGAGTTGGTGTTGGTTGATTGTGGTGGAGGTGGTGGAGTTGGTGTTGGTTGATTGTGGTGGAGGGTGGTGGAGTTGGTGTTGGTTGATTGTGGTGGAGGGTGGTGGAGTTGGTGTTGGTTGATTGTGGTGGAGGGTGGTGGAGCTGATGTTGGTTGATTGTGGTAGAGCTGATGTTGGTTGAGTGTGGTGGAGCTGATGTTGGTTGATTATGGTAGAGGGTGGTGGAGCAGTGTTGGTTGAATGTGGTGGAGGGTGATGGAGTCGGTGTTGGTTGATTGTGGTAGAGGGTGATGGAGTCTGTTTTGGTTGACTGATTAATTAGTTGCATTCGGTAGCAATTGGGTTGCTCCACCACCTTGGCAGGATGTTGGTCCACCCAAAAGTTGGTTGTTCCACCATCGACAAACATATCCTTTAGAGAACTCATTTAGTAGTGAGTGTTAGGGCTAGTATAGTATGTAGGTAGGGAACACTTAACTTAACCTAACCTAACCTAACCTCATTTATCGCTAGGGTGTTTAATCATCAGGTTAAACAAGCTAGGGGGGGGGGGCTATTCTTCATGTGTTCTGAGTCCTTTTCTGTAATATTCTCTAATGTTTTCTGTACCAAAATAATGAAAAAAATTATTGTTTGTAGCGATTGATGGCATCGTTATCCACTGTGAGTTACCTAATGCTTTCATCAGTGTGTGGAGTAGAATCTCCTTTGGAATACGTAGTTAATTGGTATATGGCAGGTCATCAGGTCATATAGGCTCTTGATCTGATATTTAGTAGTCTATATCTTCTACTCTTCTCTTGTTACTTCCTTGTTGATGGTCAAAAATTACCCTCGTTCAATGCAGTTCGATAGGATGCACTAAAACGATGCTATTTTGTCTAGCACTAAAACGATGCTATTTTGTCTCTAACTCTCTGATACTCTGTAGGAAGGTGTTGAATGGTGTAGGATGTAGAGTTAAGTAATATACATGCCTCACCAGGCCTACCAACTGCTCCTGGCTCTTGATTGGGTAGAGTTCACTAAGATATATACCTCATCAAGGCTACCAACTGCTCCTGGCTCTTGATTGGGTAGAATTCAAGAAGTTATATACCTCACCAGGGCTACCAACTGCTCCTGGCTCTTGATTGGGAAGAGTTCACTAAGATATATACCTCATCAAGGCTACCAACTGCTCTTGGCTCTTGATTGGGTAGAGTTCAGTAAGATACATACCTCGTCAGGGCTACCAACTGCTCCTGGCTCTTGATTGGGAAGAGTTCACTAAGATATATACCTCATCAAGGCTACCAACTGCTCCTGGCTCCTACATACCTCACCAGGGCTACCAACTGCTCCTGGCTCTTGATTGGGTAGAAAGGACGAAACCATTTTTTTTAGCTGACTTTACCTATTTTGTTTTAGAACGTTTACTATTTTGCTATTGATTTATATATTTTCTGATCTTATTATGTTTTTTTTTCTTTCTAAACTTCAATGCATGACGACACCACAAAGAGATATCGCTTGGGAATGAAAAAAAAAAATAAGCTTGGGGTCATTTTGAAAGTGTTGCCAAAATCACTGTCTTGAATCTTGGTTATGAGTGTCAATGAGATGGAAGCTTGAAGAACCAGTCAACGCCCGAGATGTGTGTGTGTGTGTGTGTGTGTGTGTGTGTAAGTCATGCACCTTGAACAAGCTACACCGGATCTATGTGATGGTGCACACAGATTATGAACATGCAAACGTGGGAGAAGCAAGCACACACACACACACACACACACGTTGACTACAAGTGGCTTGGCGGGGAGTTGAACCATTAACACTGATCAACCTGATAGAGAGAAAATACTAATGATGTTCATGAGATGTACAGCTGTGGGTAGAATTCTTTGGACACTTGGTATTATCTGGCCTGTAAATACTTGAGGATCTTTAGGTGAAAGGGGTTGAAATTTTGACATTTTCTCAGATTTTTCTTTACATTAAGGATTTTTTCCCCCAATTTTTTCAACTTAATGTAACCCAGAAATAGATACCAGGTTTGCCAAGTGTTCGAGGAATTATGTCCACAGCTGTACCAAGTCACATGGACCAATGTAGACACTCTCTCTAGAAAGTATCTTTACGATTTTGTTTGAGACAATATGACACAACAGACGAAGGATTTTGAAAACCCTACTGAGACAACAGGAGTCGTAGTGTTCATTTTGAAATTCATCGGTTCCCTACGTGAGGATACTTTTTGGAGGCTATATGCTGAGGGTAGACACTATGGGTGTTAGGTACTAGAGCAAGGCAGGTGGGTATGGCAGTGAGGTGAGGTTGATGGTAGGGGCACTAGACGTAGATAATGATGGCAGGGGCACTAGATGTAGATAATGATGGCAGGGGCACTAGACGTAGATAATGATGGCAGGGGCACTAGATGTAGATAATGATGGCAGGGGCACTAGACGTAGATAATGATGGCAGGGGCAGAGAGTACGATGGCAGGTATTGGACGAGACAATGATGGCAGGGGCACTAGATGTAGATAATGATGGCAGGGCACTAGACGAGATACGATGGCAGGGGCACTAGACGTGCAGATAATAGCAGTAAAAATTGATGTAGATAATAATAGTAGCACCAGACATAGATAATAATGGCAGGGGCACTAGACGCAGATAAGTACGATGGCAGGGGTATTGACGTAGATAATGATGCAGGCAGGGGCACCAGACGTAGATAATGATGCAGGGCAATTAGACGTAGATAATGATGCAGCAGGGCACTAGACGTAGACAATAATGGTGGGCACTAGACGGTAGATAATGATGGCAGCACTAGACGTAGATAATAATGGCAGGGCACCAGACATATAGATAATAATGGCAGGGCACTAGACGTAGATAATGATGGCAGGGGCACCAGACGTAGATAATGATGGCAGGGGCACTAGATGGTAGATAATGACGGTAGGGCACTAGACGTAGATATTGGGATGGTAGGGCACTAGATGTAGATAATAATGGTAGGCACTAGACGTAGATATAATGATGGCAGCAACAGACGTAGATAATGATGGCAGGGCACTAGATGTAGATAATGATGGCAGGGGCACTGATGTATAGGGAGATATGTATCCCCTATCGACGAAGGAAGGAAGAGCTCCCCCCAGAGACACGCCCCATCCCCAGAGAACAGAGAGGGCGTGTAACGCAACCCAACAGAACACCTCTCTCTCTTGTGGTACACCCAAACACGCCTTTCCCTAGAGAACACGCCTATCCCAGACACGCCTTTCTTAAAGAACACGCCTATCCCAGACACGCCTTTGCCTAGAGAACACGCCTATCCCAGACACGCCTTCCTTAGAGAACACGCCTATCCCAGACACGCCTTCCTTAGAGAACACGCCTATCCCAGACACGCCTTCCTTAGAGAACACGCTTATCCCAGACACACCTTCCTTAGAGAACACGCCTCATTAATATAACTGTCCTAACCTAAAGAACTCACTTTTACTAGAGAACAAGCCTCTCAGAGAACATCTACCTATTACGTCTCGTCCAGTGAGTTTGAGAACACTAAAGAACACGCATCACCGAGGCTCTCTTTTACTGTTCTTGGGGAATACATCTCCTCTAGAAACCATACATATGTTTAGAGAACACACACACACACACACCAGTCAACAATGGACACGCCTTTTAAAGAACATTTCTCACATAGGGACATATAGTATCCTCCCCCCCCCCCCCACCCACCTCCCCATTGAGCAACCTTCCACAGGCAACCTGTCACCCCCGTAAAACATCTCTTCCCCTCAGAAACATATTTCCCCTGATACCCCCTTACAACCCCCTTACCCTCCCAGGACTTCTTACACATATATCTCAGGTGATTGTTATTGTAGAACACCACATCTCATAGAAAACAATATGTTCTCAGATAACCAATTAACCCAAATGAACACACATCCCCAGATACTACCACCCCCCTCTCCTCCACCTCTCTCTCTACCCTTCCTCCACACTTCTCGCAGAGGTTCAGTCACACATGATCCACGTCTTGGCTAAAGTGACAGCCAAGTTTACTGTATCCTCAGGAAGTTCTCGCAAACACAGCTCTTCCTTATACCTTCCTCCCACACCTTGCCCTTATACCTTCCCTTATACCTTCCTCCTTACACCTTGCTCCTTACACCTCCTTTATACCTTCCTCCCCACACCTTGCTCCTTATACCTTCCTTATACCTTCCTCCTTACACCTGTTCCTTATACCTCCATACCTTCCCTCCTTACACCTTGCTCCCTTACACCTCTCCTTATACCTCCTTACACCTTGTTCCTTATACCTTCCTTATACCTTCCTTATACCTTCCTCCATACACCTCCCCCCTTACACCCTGGCCATTACCAGAAGGTGTATGAGGGTGTATCATCCCCAGTAGTATAACCCCTGATGAGTGTATGTAATCCCTGACTATACAGTAATACACTGTACATCTTCCACGACACACTCTCCTCTCATGACTCTGCTGGTTTAGTGGACATGAGTGGGCCGTTCCCGTAGAGTTCATACAGTAGAGCCTCACCTCACATAAGACGCCGTAGAGTCCCTGAAGACGCCGTAGTGTAGTCCGTCAAGACTCCGTAAAGTAGCCCCTCAAGACGTCGTAGAGTAGTCCCTCAAGACGCCGTAGAGTAGTCCCTCAAGACGCCGTAGAGTAGTCCCTCAAGACGCCGTAGTGTAGTCCGTCAAAACGCCGTAGAGTAGCCCTTCAAGACTCCGTAGAGTAGCCCTTCAAGACGCCATAGAGTAGCCCCTCAAGACGCATTAAAGTAGCCCCTCAAGACGCATTAAAGTAGCCTCTCAAGACGCCGTAGAGTAGTCCCTCAAGACGCCGTAGAGTAGCCCCTCAAGACGCCGTAGAGTCAAGACGCCCCTTCAAGACGCCATAGAGTAGCCCCTCAAGACGCATTAAAGTAGCCCCTCAAGACGCATTAAAGTAGCCCCTCAAGACGCCGTAGAGTAGCCCTTCAAGACGCCGTAGAGTATCAGAGACGGTAAATGAATGTATCTTTAACACTTGTCCTGACTGTATACTGTATGTGTGTGTGTGTGTGTGTGTGTGTGTGTGTGTAATGTAAGCGGTGAGTTGTTACACCACAAGTAATAATACCACCTATTCATTATCTCTTCGACGCTGATTAAGTGATTCTGAGGACGTTTCCACACATCCCACCAAACTACTGTGTATTTGTGGTATTCTAGTTAAGGAAGTATTTAATGTTTTAGAGTAATTTGTTTTAATGTGTAAAAAATTGAGTTAATCCTCTTGTCTGGTTGGCTTGTGCTCAACTTACCTTAATCACTTGAGGGTCGTAATTCAAAGGTGGTTTAGTTCAAGGTCGAGATTCGTTCAGGTGATCCTCTCTCTCTCTCTCTCTCTCTCTCTCTCTCTCTCTCTCTCTCTCTCTCTCTCTCTGTATATATGTATAAGAAAAATAAGGCTACAAGGAAATTTACTTTGCTTCGGCTACTTACGGGTCGACACCTTTGATCAATGCCAGGTATATAACCCTCGTTGGCCACAGCACTACCCCAGGTACAGCACCACAGCATCAGTCCACCACCACCATGGCACCGACTAGACCGCCACAGGACAGCAATCACAGCACTTTTTGACCTTGCCACAGCCACCACCACAGCACTTTCTAACCTTATCACAGCATCACCACCACAGCATTTCCTGACCTTGCCACAGCCACCACCACAGCATCACCACAGCACTGCTCGACCTTGCCCTACGAGTTCCTCAACGTAGCACCACAAATTTCGCATTAATTAGTACACTGTGAGGGTGGCCGGGTACCTGCTAGCCTCCACAGAGCCTGGATAGTGTTCGTATTTTTTGTACCATATTGTCTGGTCATTGTGAACTCTAATGACAAGTTTGCGGAGGAAAGTTACCACAGGACTGGCCAGAGGGCGTGTGGGGCGTGGATATGGTGGCGTGGGTATAGGGTGAGGGGGTGATGGGGTTATGGTGGAGGGAGGGTAGGAGGAGGTACATGGTTTCTCTACCTCCCCTACCTCGGCTGTTAGTGTTTAATGTGACGTTGAGGTTCAGAGAGAAAGATTTAACACTTGACCTCTTCAGAGTGTCATTCTATCTCATCATTCCTCTTGACGTGGCACCATTGACTGACCAATGAGGGAAGACTGGTAGAGTGTGTGCTAGCTAGTAGTGGGGTAGGAGGCAGAGAGATAGTGAAGATGTAAGTGGTGCCTTTCAACCATCTCCGGGTCGTGGGTTTCCGTTAACACCATGTGATCTGCTCGGGCACAATGGGCATCGTTGCCTGCTTCTTTGTTTATCCCGGAGTGTTGGTGGCTGCCTGAGTTAGCGAGATCTGACCTACCAGTGACCACCGCCTTCTGTACTGCTCTGTAAACCTCCTCACTCCCCTATTAAGAATATTGGATCATCCTTAAGGGTATTCATGGAATTTTATCGAATATTTAATGGAATTTTAATTGTGAAATCGCTAAAATAACGACAGCGAGCAGGATGGTGGGCTACCCTTTTTGTGCGTGTTATTTACCGAGGAGGCGCGGGTTTCCTCAAGTCTGGAATCTCGACGCTGATTGGCCAGCGGTGTTTAGAGGCTAAGTTGCCATCGGCCGCCATTGTACACAAGTGCGGACTATTCATTTTTTTCATCTCTATTATTCTACATTATTTTTAGGTATGTGGTATTTTTGATTCGATAAAAACTTATACATATAATTTTGAGAGTAAAATAATATAATTTTGACCATATATGCGAGCTAGTATCGTTACTATGTATAATTAGAGAGTAACAAGGTGATTATAGAGTCTAATTATAACTACGGTATTCAACAAGATCAATTATACATCAGTAGCATCTCGTTGTTCTAGTTAGCCTTACACTCTGGGTATTGGCTGAGACAAAGGTATTTCGTGACAGGTAAGGAACTGGGTATTAGGGGCAGGAACGGGCAGGTGAAACAGTCTGGGGCAGCACACAGATGAGGCCTTGTAGTGGGGGGGTGTGCCTTCTACAACCTCACATCCCACCACCCATACCCACAACTAAGAGGTTGGGATAGGGATGGTTAGGGTAGGGATAGGGATGGTAGGGTAGGGATGGTACGGGTGGCCATACAATACCATACACTGTCCAAGAAGATGTAGTACCATACCATAGTCGACCAGATTGTGGGGGGTACTAGATCAGGTGTGGGGGGGTACTAGACCAGGCGTGGGGTGTACTAGACCAGGTGTGGGGTGTACTAGGCCAGGTGTGGGGTGTACTAGGCCAGGTGTGGGGTGTACTAGGCCAGGTGTGGGGTGTGGGGTTACGATACCAGAAAGTACCATTAGAAGGAATACCAAGTGAAGGAACTCTATTGAGGAGAGAGAGTTGTTTCTGTGTTTAGATGTCTGTCGTTGGTAAGGGGAGTACCATAGTAGGTATCGTAGGTGTGGAGGTATTGTTAAGGAGGATGTACCATATAGTACCATACAATACCATGCAGTACCATACAATACCATGCAGTACCATACAATACCATACAGTACCATACAATACCATACAATACCATACAGTACCATACAGTACCATACAATACCATACAATACCATACAGTACCATACAATACCATGCAGTACCATACAATACCATACAATACCATACAGTACCATACAATACCATACAGTACCATACAATACCATACAATACCATACAATACCATACAGTACCATGCAGTACCATACAATACCATACAGTACCATAAAATACCATACAATACCATACAGTACCATACAATACCATGCAGTACCATACAATACCATACAATACCATACAATACCATACAGTACCATACAATACCATACAATACCATACAATACCATACAGTACCATACAATACCATGCAGTACCATACAATACAATACCATACAGTACCATACCATATACATAATCATACAATACCATACAGTACCATACCATACAATACCATACCATACAATACCATACAGTACCATACAATACCATACAATACCATACAGTACCATACAATACCATACAATACCATACAGTACCATACAATACCATACAATACCATACAATACCATACAATACCATACAATACCATACAGTACCATACAATATCATACAATACCATGCAATACCATACAATACCATACAATACCATACAGTACCATACAATACCATGCAGTACCATACAATACCATACAATACCATACAGTACCATACAATACCATACAGTACCATACAATACCATACAGTACCATACAATACCATACAGTACCATACAATACCATACAATACCATACAGTACCATACAATACAATACCATACAATACCATAATACCATACAATACCATACAGTACCATACCATACAGTACCATACATACTACAATACCATACAGTACCATACAGCACCATACAATACCATACAGTACCATGCAATACCATACAGTACCATACAATACCATACAATACCATACAATACAATACAGTACCATACAATATCATACAATACCATGGAATACCATACAATACCATACAATACCATACAGTACCCCTACAATACCATACAGCACCATACAGCACCATACAATACCATACAGTTCCATGCAATACCATACAGTACCATACAATACCATACAATACCATACAATACAATACAGTTCCATATAATACCATACAATACCATACAGTACCATACAATACCATACAATACCATACAATACAATACAGTACCATACAATATCATACAATACCATGCAATACCATACAGTACCATGCAATACCATACAGTACCATACAATACCATACAATACCATACAATACAATACAGTTCCATATAATACCATACAATACCATACAGTACCATACAATACCATACAATACCATACAATACCTTACAATACCATACAATACAATACAGTTCCATGCAATACCATACAGTACCATACAATACCATACAATACCATACAGTACCATACAATATCATACAATACCATACAATACCATACAATACCATACAGTACCCCTACAATACCATACAGCACCATACAATACCATACAGTACCATACAATACCATACAATACCATACAGTACCATACAGTACCATACAATACCATACAACACCTGGCCACTGATGGGGGGGGGTAGGGGAGACAGGTAAGAAAATACATCCAATTAACAAAAGATTATAAAAAATACAATAACCACCAAACTGTTACTACATCACCCACCACCGTCTACTATAATCCTCTATATCAATTATACATTTAAAGTAGTATAATTAAAGGTATAGTGTATAAGTATATAGCATCTATAATATGTTGGGCACGTTAAATATATAGCGGCCCATCTCCCTCTTCTTTCCCTTTCCTCCTCTATTTCTCCCCTTCTTTATCTCCCCCTTTCCTCCTCTCTTTCCCCTTCCCTCTCTTCCCTCCCTCATTCCCCTTCCCTCCCTCCCGTTCATCAAGGTGACGCACGCGTTCTCTGTCTTACGATGGATGTTGGTGTCCAGGAGAGAGAGAGAGAGAGAGAGAGAGAGAGAGAGAGAGAGAGAGAGAGAGAGAGAGACACACACACACACACACACACACAATCATGATGTTGCATTTCTCCCCCAAGTATAGGTCTCAAGCAGACACTGTTAGGATGATTGATAATATTATCATACAGGTATACTCTCCACGGTCATCGTTCCCATTAGAAAACTGGTAGTTGTATTAATGTGTTACTTGGGGTATTAGTTGATGACGATGACTCCACCACGGCCCTGCCTCAGGTAATCGTTGTCTCGTCCGCTACTCTCTTACTCAGCCAGGAATCTCGTGAGAACGTTCCAGTGATTCGTGTCTTTTAATGGCAACAATTTCAATATCATAACTCAATTTTATATGTTCGTTTCTTTGTTAGTGATTGTTGATGACTGATGTATTTATTAAGCTTGAATATGCATATAAAGAACTTAGTAATGTATTATAACATCAATATAATCTTTCTGTCATGCCAGCAACACATCATACCAGAATCATTCATACTAACTACCTTTCCATCCATCATACCAGGAAGACGTCATACCAGATCATTCACATCAACACTAAAACATTCATGAGGTGAGGCAACATTCGTATCAACATTCACTCTGAACATTCTCATTGGCGTGTCCCAACGTACTCACTCGCTGTACCTCCTCACGTGAGCTGCTTCACTCGAGTAAGGACTAGAATCACGTTTTTTTCTCTTATATTTACACAATTTCAAAATCTCTTCTGGTTATCGTGTGTGTGTGTGTGTGTGTGTGTGTGTGTGTGTGTGTCTTATTCAGTGTACTTCAGCCAGTGTTGTGTGTACGTCAGCCAGTGTTGTGTGTACGTCAGCCAGTGTTGTGTGTACCTCAGTCAGTGTTGTGTGTACCTCAGCTAGCACAGCACACAGTGTTGCGCAAAACCTCATCAATTCATGTAAACAGTGGAGGCAAAGTTTAGACGAAACACGCGAGGTTTTTAGATACGGTGAGGCACGCACGGCCCTCCTCCGGTACACAACACTGGCCAGGTAACGTGTTGTGTCATACAAGTAATGTGTTGTCATACAGGTGACAGTGTTGCAACATGTACGTGCACGTGTTATGTCAAGCAAGTGACACAGGTTGTGTCCTACTGGTGACACGTGTTGCGTCCTACAGGTGACACGTGTTGCGTCCTACAGGTGGCGCGTGTTGCGTCCTACAGGTGGCGCGTGTTGCGTCCTACAGGTGACATTTCTTCTCGTGCAGGTATCACGTGTGTACAAACGTGTCATACAGGTGATATGTTGGCGACCTGTGGTGTAATGGTCAGCATGCTCGCCTCGCAAGCGAGCGGAGTCAGGTTCGATCCCCATGCAAGGTGAAACTATGGGCAAGTTTCTTTACTCCATTTGTTTACTCAGCAGTAATTGGGAACCTGGATTTTAATCAACTTGCGGATCGTATTCCGGGGTAATGGTTAGCCAGTGCAGTTGTCGAGTTGTCCGGTCTTCTCGGACTATTCCTTGACACTGGGTCATGCAGCTCGTCAACTTAGAGTGTGGTTGTTGTGTTGGCGACAGCTTCTACACCTTAAACAAATTCACGCCTAGGTGGCCCTTGGGCCGGCCATCCTCGTACATGAGGGGCTGCCATTATTATTGTTGTGTCATACAGGTGATAAGTTATGTGTAATAAAGACATCATACGTATTACCATCATACTTCATACACATTATCAATACATAACATAAACATATATTCAGTACAGATTATATAACACAAGCAGTGAAGGTGTATAACACGAGCAGTGACAGGTGTATAACACAAGCAGTGAAGGTGTATAACACGAGCAGTGACAGGTGTATAACACGAGCAGTGAAGGTGTATAACACGAGCAGTGACAGGTGTATAACACAAGCAGTGAAGGTGTATAACACGAGCAGTGACAGGTGTATAACACAAGCAGTGAAGGTGTATAACACGAGCAGTGACAGGTGTATAACACAAGCAGTGAAGGTGTATAACACGAGCAGTGACAGGTGTATAACACAAGCAGTGAAGGTGTATAACACAAGCAGTGACAGGTGTATAACACCTGTATAACACGAGCAGTGACAGGTGTATAACACACAGCAGTGACAGGTGTATAACACGAGCAGTGACAGGTGTATAACAAGAGCAGTGACAGGTGTATAACACGAGCAGTGGCAGGTGTATAACACGAGTGACAGTGTATAACACGAGACAGGTGACAGGTGTATAACACGAGCGCAGTGAAGGTGTATAACACGAGCAGTGACACAAGCAGTGAAGGTGTATAACACGAGCAGTGACAGGTGTATAACACAAGCAGTGAAGGTATATAACACGAGCAGTGACAGGTGTATAACACAAGCAGTGAAGGTGTATAACACGAGCAGTGACAGGTGTATAACACAAGCAGTGAAGGTGTATAACACGAGCAGTGACAGGTGTATAACACGAGAGCAGGTGTAATATAACACGAGCAGGTGTATAACACGAGCAGTGCAGTGACAGGTGTATAACACGAGCAGGAAGGTGTATAACACGAGCAGATAGGTGTATATAGTGACAGGTATATAACGACGTGACATTATAACATACGAGCAGTGACTGGTATATAACACGAGCAGTGACATTATATAACACGAGCAGTGACAGGTATATAACACGAGCAGTGACAGGTATATAACACGAGCAGTGACAGGTATATAACACGAGCAGTGACAGGTATATAACGAGCAGTACGGGTATATAACACGAGAGTGACAATTATATAACACGAGCGGTGACAGTATATAACACGAGCAGTGATATTATATAACACGAGACAGGTATATAACACGAGCATATAACACGGGTATATAACACGAGCAGTGACAGGTATATAACACGAGCAGTGACAGGTATGTGACATTATATAACACGAGCAGACAGGTATATAACGAGCAGTGAGGTATAATTATAACACGAGCAGTGACAGGTATATAACACGAGCAGAGACAGGTATATAACACGAGCAGTGACTGGTATATAACACGAGCAGTGACAGGTATATAACACGAGCAGTAACAGGTATATAACACGAGCAGTGACAGGTATATAACACGAGCAGTAACAGGTATATAACACGAGCAGTAACAGGTATATAACACGAGCAGTGACTGGTATATAACACGAGCAGTGACAGGTATATAACACGAGCAGTAACAGGTATATAACACGAGCAGTGACAGGTATATAACACGAGCAGTGACAGGTATATAACACGAGCAGTGACAGGTATATAACACGAGCAGTGACAGGTATATAACACGAGCAGTGACAGGTATATAACACGAGCAGTAACAGGTATATAACACGAGCAGTGACAGGTATATAACACGAGCAGTAACAGGTATATAACACGAGCAGTGACTGGTATATAACACGAGCAGTGACAGGTATATAACACGAGCAGTGACAGGTATATAACACAGCAGTAACAGGTATATAACACGAGCAGTGACTGGTATATACCGAGCAGTGACAGGTATATAACACGAGCAGTAACAGGTATATAACACGAGCAGTGACAGAGTAAATAACACGAGCAGTAACAGGTATATAACACGAGCAGTAACAGGTATATAACACGAGCAGTGACTGGTATATAACACGAGCAGTGACAGGTATATAACACGAGCAGTAACAGGTATATAACACGAGCAGTGACAGGTATATAACATGCACCTGTCATATAGTATTATCCAGGTAGATTAACTGTGACTGTCATTAGGAGTAATTGCTCACTAACAGGAGGGTAGGAACTGGTGACACGTCCAAGAGTGCCACGTAAATTGTCTCTTTCCTGGCACTGTGTCAATATCAATGTGACAGTAGTGCCACTCTGGTTCAAATATGGCATCAGTGTATTAGTGTGTCATAGGTAGTCACGGAATCAGGTTAAGGTGTTTATAAACGATAGGTAAGCCACAGTGTCAATAGGTAAGCTACAGTGTCGATAGGTAAGCCACAGTGTCAATAGGTAAGCCACAGTGTCAATAGGTAAGCCACAGTGTCAATAGGTAAGCCACAGTGTCGATAATTACAGTGTCAATAAGGTAGCTACAGTGTCGATAGGTAAGTCACAGTGTCGATAGGTAAGCCACCGTGTCGATAGGTAAGCCACAGTGTCGATAGGTAAGCCGCAGTGTCAATAGGTAAGCTACAGTGTCGATAGGTAGCCACAGTGTCGATAGGTAAGTCACAGTGTCAATAGGTAAGCCACAGTGTCAATAGGCAAGCCACAGTGTCGATAGGTAAACCACAGTGTCAATAGGTAAGCCACAGTGTCGATAGGTAAGCCACAGTGTCAATAGGTAAGCCACAGTGTCGATAGGTAAGCCACAGTGTCAATAGGTATCCACACTGTCGATAGGTAAGCCACAGTGTCAATAGGTAGCTACAGTGTCGATAGGTAAGCCACAGTGTCGATAAGTAAGTCACAGTGTCGATAGGTAAGCCACCGTGTCGATAGGTAGCCACAGTGTCGATAGGTAAGCCGCAGTGTCAATAGGTAAGCTACAGTGTCGATAGGTAAGCCACAGTGTCGATAGGTAAGTCACAGTGTCAATAGGTAAGCCACAGTGTCAATAGGCAAGCCACAGTGTCGATAGGTAAACCACAGTGTCAATAGGTAAGCCACAGTGTCGATAGGTAAGCCACAGTGTCAATAGGTAAGCCACAGTGTCGATAGGTAGCCACAGTGTCAATAGGTAAGCCACAGTGTCGATAGGTAAGCCACAGTGTCAATAGGTAAGCCACAGTGTCGATAGGTGAAGCCACAGTGTCGATAGGTAAGCTACAATGTCGATAGGTAAGCCACAGTGTCAATAGGTAAGCCACTGTCGATAGGTAAGTCACAGTGTTAATAGGTAAGCACAGTGTCGATAGGCAGGCCACAGTATCAGTTAATTCATGTCATAGTCTGTTGTGTCAGTAACTTGTGTCATGAAGTGAAACAGTAGTGTCATGGGGTGAAAGAAGTGGTGTCATGGGGTGAAAGAAGTGGTGTCATGGGGTGAAATAAGTGGTGTCATGGGGTGAAAGAAGTAGTCATGGGTGAAAGCAGTAGTGTCATGGGGTGAAAGAGTAGTATCATGGGGTGAAAGCAGTAGTGTCATGGGGTGAAAGCAGTAGTGTCAGGGGGTGAAAGCAGTAGTATCATGGGGTGAAAGCAGTAGTGTCATGGGTGAAAGCAGTAGTATCATGGGGTGAAAAGTAGTGTCATGGGGTGAAAGAAGTGGTGTCATGAGGTGAAAGCAGTAGTATCATGGGGTGAAAGCAGTAGTGTCATGGGGTGAAAGCAGAGTGTCATGGGGTGAAGCAGTAGTATCATGGGTGAAAGCAGTAGTGTCATGGGGTGAAAGCAGTAGTGTCATGGGGTGAAAGCAGTAGTATCATGGGGTGAAAAGTAGTGTCATGGGGTGAAAGCAGTAGTGTCATGAGGTGAAAGAAGAGGTCATGGGGTGAAAAGTAGTGTCATGGGGTGAAAGAAGTAGTGTCACATGGGTGAAAGCAGTAGTATCATGGGGTGAAAGCAGTAGTGTCATGGGGTGAAAGCAGTAGTATCATGGGTGAAAGCAGTAGTGTCATGGGGTGAAAGCAGTAGTGTCATGGGGTGAAAGCAGTAGTGTCATGGGGTGAAACAGTAGTATCATGGGTTAAACAGTAGTGTCATGGGGTAAGCAGTAGTGTCATGGGGTGAAAAGTAGTGTCATGGGGTGAAAGAAGTAGTATCAGGGGTGAAAGCAGTAGTGTCATGGGGTGAAAGAAGTGGTGTCATGAGGTGAAAGAAGTAGTGTCATGGGGTGAAAAAGTAGTGTCATGGGGTGAAAAGAAAAGTGTCATGGGGTGAAAGAAGTAGTATCATGGGGTGAAAGCAGTAGTGTCATGGGGTGAAAGCAGTAGTGTCATGGGGTAAGCAGTAGTATCATGGGGTGAAAGCAGTAGTGTCATGGGGTGAAAGCAGTAGTGTCATGGGGTGAAAGCAGTAGTGTCATGGGGTGAAAAGTGTCATGGGGTGAAAGAAGTAGTATCATGGGGTGAAATAAGTGGTGTCATGAGGTGAAAGAAGTAGTGTCATGGGGTGAAAAAGTAGTGTCATGGGGTGAAAGAAGTAGTATCATGGGGTGAAGAAGTGGTGTCATGAGGTGAAAGAAGTAGTGTCATGGGTGAAAGAAGTAGTATCATGGGGTGAAAGAAGTGGTGTCATGAGGTGAAAGCAGTAGTGTCATGGGGTGAAAAGTAGTGTCATGGGGTGAAATAGGTGAGTCATGGGGTGAAAGAAGTAGTCATGGGGTGAAAGAAGTGGTGTCATGAGGTGAAAAGTAGTGTCATGGGGTGAAAAGTAGTGTCATAGTGTAGAAGTAGTGTCATGGGGTGAAAGAAGTGTCATGAGGTGAAAGAAATAGTGTCATGGGGTGAGAAGAGTGTGTCATAGTGTGAAAGTAGTAGTGTCATGGGGTGAAAGCAGTTGTGTCATGGGGTGAAAGAAGTGGTGTCATAGTGTGAAAGAAGTAGTGTCATGGGGTGAAAGAAGTGGTGTCATGAGGTGAAAGAAGTAGTGTCATGGGGTGAAATAAGTGGTGTCATGAGGTGAAAGAAGTAGTGTCATGGGGTGAAAGCAGTAGTGTCATGAGGTGAAAGAAGTGGTGTCATGAGGTGAAAGAAGTAGTGTCATGGGGTGAAAGAAAGTGACGTGTAGAGTGCAGTAATGATGTGTTTGGTGTGGTGGGTGGGCGTGATGCTGAGAAAGTGTGGGTGGTATGGATGGGCGTGATGCTGAGAAAGTGTGGGTGGTGTGGGTAGGCATGATGCTAGTGAGTGGGTAGTGTGAGAGGGGAGAGGTATGGGCGTGACTCTCGATAGTGGTTTGGTGTGAAAGGTGTGGACGTAATGCTAGGTAGTGGGTTGGTGTAAGAGGTGTGGGCGTGATGCTAGTGAGTGGGTTGGTGTAAGAGATGTGGGCGTGATGCTAGTAAGTGGGTGGCGGGCGTGAGGTGTGGGCGGGGAGTGGTACAGTATAAGGAGAGTGTTGTCAGCTGCGGGTGTCAAGGCTGAGTTAGACTAAGTTTACCTGGGAGTGATTCACTAGACTCACCTTGTGCCAAGTTCCATGTTATAGTTACAAGTTGGTGTGGGGGCAGGGCTGGTCTGGTAAACAATATGGTGGAAATAGATGAAAAAACTAGATACATTTGTTCGTGTTTAATGAGGTGATGTGTATTATAAATGTGTATAACTGGGTAGAAGCTCAACACGACTTAGAGAGAGGAGACGCACCAGTTTATAATATAATTACTCTTGGTTAACCCCAGTGGTAACTTGTAAACACAAAAACTGGTGGTGAGTGACAGGCCATGGTCCGGGTGTAGGGAGACTCCAGCCAACAGTGAATTCGCCAAGTAAACGGAAATGCAGATGTCATACGCCACCACCCGATCCTCACAAAACCATTGCAAGTACTCGGCGCACGACAGCCACAGTCAGGATATTGTTCTGAATCAAATTAGATGTGGTAACTATGTGCAGTCATCGCTTCGCAAATGCCAGATGTCACTTTCCCTTGTGCCGAGAGGAGGCCTCGTGAGGCCGCCGTGATGGTAGTCTGTTGTACCTCTATGTTAAGCTTCCATCTACATGAACTCCCTCACAGAATAATGTGTAATGAAGAGACTATTGTGATAAGGAACAGTGCTGAGTGGTTGTCAATTGGCGCGGTTTTACACGCTCACACGGGCACACACACACACACACACACTCTCTCACACACACACACACACACGCGGGCCCGCGGGCTGGCCGAGGAGAGGGAGGGGGGCTGCCTGAAACACTCAGTAGTCGCTGTTGGCTGCGGTACGGAGCGGTCTGTTGTGTTGGTCGGTGGGGCTGAATGCGCCTGCGCGGTGCGTGTGTATGTGAGTGAGTGAGTGTGCGGGGCGGTGCTCTGCTGCCGCTGCTGCTCCCTCTCTCAACAGGTGGCAAACGAACACAGCATCTCAGAAATTCGCGATGTTATTGTTGTCATGCGATGAAAAGCATTACGCTAAGTGTGAAATAACTTCATCTACCCCAGGAGAACCGTCAAGTGTGTGTTAGAAATGACAATTGCATCTCGGTGATGAACACGACAAGGATAGTGATTCGTCATGAACGGCAATAACCTAAATGACCTGTATTCCTCGATGACAGCTTAAGTGGTCGGCCTGATGACTCTCTCGGTGGGTCAGGCTGAGTGATGGCCAGTGTGACAACAAGTTTATACATACTTGTTTTAATAGTGTGTCATATAATACCAGTGGAAGTATGGTGTATGTGTCTGGTGACCTGCACACATCACGGTGAACAGTGAGTGGTGAGGCCTTGGGTGTGTTGGTCGGCGAGAAAATCTGTAGAAAAGTGAAGGTGGAACTTGTCTCTCACGTGAGGATAATGGCTATGGAGTTTAGACAAAAAAATAAGGTCACGGAGGAGTACACACGCATGTATATAGGATATGTAGTGAGGGACTGATGTGGTAAGACTGTGTGTAGAATGAATCACGCGGCACAGACAAGGAGAGACACCCAGCGGGCTTTTAATATCGTTCATTATAATTCATTATTTGGTTGTTCTACAGTAGTGGTATCTGAGGCTACATCACCACTAAACAATTAAGTCTTGTCTTAAGGTTTTTTTTTAACAATTCGGAAAAACGATTATATATCTTATTAAGTCTTGTCTTAAGGTTTTTTTTTAACAATTCGGAAAAACGATTATATATCTTACATAAATTGTATATTCCTCATTTATAACAGAAGCAGTTGTTTAATATATTAATCTTGTAACCACACATGATTTACTTCCTTATATCATAAATTATAATTACGAAAACTTCTTATAAATTTAAAGTTCTAAAATATACTAATGATATGGATAAATAAATGGATGTATTAAATAAAAATCGACGCTCATATTTCCATTGGCTTATCATGTACATAAAACAGCGTAGTTATACAAGTAGTGACAAACACCAAGTCCATTCATTCTACAATAACTTAAAAACATATCTTACTTTATTAGGTAACATTATATTAAACCATCGTAGTTTTATCTAAATATATGGTTTATATTTAGCCTCCTAATCCACGTCATTAATCCACGTCTTGTCCGCTAGTGTGTTTTGTCCAGTAGTTAAAACATGATTAATCTCGTCGCCTCAAACAGGACCTAAAACTAAAGATGCTTAGAGAAGGAATGAGTACACTGTTGGTTTGTACTCTCTCCCCCCCAAAAATAAGATTGAGTACATCGTTGGTTTGTACTCTCCCCTTAAAATGTTCTTAAAACGCATTACCAACTAGGAATCTCTCTTTTAGGACGGTTTAGTTAAGACAAGCTGTATTAACCCGTTGAAACTCTCTATGATGAGGGTAAATTACAACACTGACGAGGCAGATCATACCACCAATTGAACTTTCTCTCCGGCAGTGTGTAATTCCCTCCTTCAAGTCTCAAACGTAGAGGAGTTCCTTGTCAACTACAGCAGCTTCTTCCCCTCAATACTACCTCGTTCTACCAGGTTACAGCATGAACACAAAACTCTAACCTCTTATGATTGGTATTCTAGATTTTTTTTTTGGGGTGTAGATAGCAGATAATTCCTTCTCATCTAGTTTAAAAAATATTCAGTTTATATATTATTGTTACACTTTGTTTTTTTAGGGGTAAAATGTTTGGTGTTGAGCTGATACACAATATATATACCTACAGCGGCCATTTGTGTCTTTAAACTATATACATTAGTGACGTGAGTATGAGGAGATGATGACGTCCCTCTTCGTACTCCCACTAGTGTTTACATGGACTGTGTAAGGTGGCCGTCCTGTGCTCGCCAGTACTCAGTGGTAGTTGGTGTTGAGTAGAAAAAAAAAAGAGAAAAAAAAAACCGCAAATGTCGGCGGAATCGTGTGAGTGATATTAAACCATAAACAAAAGTATTAAAGAGATTTACGTGGATAACAGTACATCTCATTTACATACCGAAGATTATTATTATTGTTATTTTTTTTTGGGATAACTAGTGCAAGGATACCTGATAGGTGTCTTGATAATTAAACGTTGAGAAAATAACAAAAACATTTACCGGTTTAACTTATTTTTTGTTTTATTTTAATGAAAAGTGAAACGTGGTGGGTTTTTTTGGTTTAGTGTGTGTGAGTGCCGAGAAACATATACAAGGTTCTCGCGAGGCATTCATGACGCCCCGACAGTAGCAGTAAAGGTGGATGGACCCCAAGACCACCAAGCTGATTGATGAGTTGCTCTTTCAGCGCCGGGAAGCCGCCCCCCGGTGTCTGCCCCGGTTCCCTATGATGAAGGTAAGAAGGAAGAACTACTACGTTTATTCTGTCACATCTTCACACTAGTTCACATTGGTTCAGCTTGTTCATAGACAGTTCAGGTACACACAGGTAATGGTAAACAGTAAGTCGGCTCAACCAGAGGGGCGTTGAGGGTGCAATAACACTTAGGGGTTCTGTCTCACCGGTAATCACGGAAGTTGTGGTAAATGTACAGGTGTAGTAGCTGTCAGCTCTAGTTACACTATATTCACGAGTGTTGGTAAACAAGGCTGACGCCATCATTTGAATGATTTAATTGTCTCAACTGCTGGATGAAGCATTTGTAAAATTTATCATTTTTTTTAAATAATATTATTGTGATTTACTCGTTAAGAATAATAGAGGAACGCTCACCTATAGTACACCGCCCAACACCTGCACTGAAATAAATTATAAAAGCTGTAGTACAGTTTGGATACACAAGACGAATTAATTATTTCGTGTGTTAAGCTGATAGCGTGACCCTGAATACTGTAGGCTGCTGCGACGGAACAATATATATATATATATATATATATATATATATATATATATATATATATATATATATATTTTTTTGTAAGGTGAACTTACCTTTGTGTTAATCAGCTCATGAGACTGGAGCATCATCTAGCGCGATGTTCCACCAGGTAGTCACATGTCAGGCTCCTCAACCCTGGCTTAAATTTATAGAAGGGTGAAGCTTATAGGTAATGAGACAACGTCTTCATTATGTCCTCTCACCTGTGCTGCTCACCGGTGCTGCTCACCTGTGTTCTCCCATACACCTCAAACACCGTAACACTCGCTGTCTCTTAACAAATAATTAACTGCCGCGTGTGATGTGTGTGGAATGTAACATGTTGTGTCTCTGATACTTGTTTCTCTTCATCCATAATACTTGTTGCTGCATCAACCTTCAAGTAGTCAGGAACTGTCTCACTTTGAACCATTACTAACTGTTCACCAAGGCTGGCTGACCCCCTCAACAGTACTGCCCGACAGCCACGTGTTGTCTCCTCATAAGGGAGACAGACACTGTGTTTGGTTGTGTTTTTGTCTCATTCTTCAACCTGTTTTTTCCACTACCACAATTATACAGTTTGGTTTTATTCATTCATTCCGGGTTTAATTATCTTATACATCCAAATCTCGGAAGTATATCAAGCAAAAAATAAATAAAATATAATAAATAAAAATAAACTGTGCCGTAGATTCTTCATTTTTTTGGACAATTAAGATAAAATGTGAGAATAATTACGTTCATTCAAGAGTCTTACGAAAAACTAAAATAGACATACATTAATTTCACTTCATTTCACAGGGGCGGGGAGGGAGCAGGGGGCAAAGTCCTCAAATTGTCACTACAGCAAATTAAGAATTCTACCCCAGGTGTTCTTGTTCATTATAATATTTTGACCAATCAGAACACGACCAGATTATACTCCCTGTAGATCAATTAACACACACACACACACACACACACACACACACACACACACACACACACACACACATTAATACCATCTAATTAGGAGTATTTTTCTTCCATTCCTTCAGGTATTTGGTTCAAGTGGATGGTCTTATGGTCTTATTATGGTCTTTGTATTTGGAGTTTCTACGCGTCAGCTGGCCCGGGTCTTGACTCCCACCCCCAAGGCCGCTCACCCACCTTACCTTACGCTCTTCCTTGTCTACTGATGTTGATTTATTTTGCAGTTTTTACCATTTTGATTATTGTATCGGTTAGGTTAGGTTAGGATAGGTTAGGTTAGGATAGGTTAGTTAGGTTAGGTTAGGATAGATATAGGTTAGGTTAGGTTAGGTTAGGTTAGGTTAGGATAGATAGTTAGGTTGATAGGTTAGATAGATAGACAGACATAGTGATAGGGCCAGGTTATGTGACCTGCTGTATACACTGCAGTAACACGGGTTGTTATGTATATTTTTGTGTGTTTTTTTGTTATATATTTAGTGTCTGCTTATGCGTCTGTGTCTCTATTTCATTTCATATCGTTTCTCTTTCCTTTTCTCTCTCTCTCTCTCCCTCCCTTTCTGTCTGGTTATGTTTCTCTTTCCTATTTCTCTCTGTCTCTTTTCTCTCAACGCTCTCTTTCTCTCGTCTCTCCCTCTTTCTCTCACCTCTTTCCCTCTTTCTCTCACCTCTTTCCCTCTTTCTCTCTCCTCTTTCCCTCTGTCTCTCACCTCTTTCCCTCTTTCTCTCTCCTCTTTCCCTCTGTCTCTCACTCTCTTCCTCTTTGTCTCACCTCTTTCCCTCTTTCTCTCACCTCTTTCCCTCTGTCTCTCACCTCTTTCTCTCTTTCTCTCACATCTCTCCCTCTTTGTCTCACCCCATTCCCTCTTTCTCTCCCCCCTCTTTATCTCACTTGTCTCTCACTTTAGGTCGTACAAACACGATATAAATATGATGTATCTGTTAACATGGCTGTAATCATTCTGTTGTTAATGTGATCTTATATGTTAGTCTTATGGGAAACAACTGATAATTAACACAGCTTATTTAACCCGATGATTAACTAACCTAACCTAACCTAATCTAACGCTAACCTAACCTAACCTAATCTAACGCTAACATTACCTAATATAACGTTAACCTAACTTAACCTAACTCTAACCTAACCTTACCTAACCTAGACTAACCCAACCTAATCTAACGCTAACCTAACCTAACCTAATGCTAATCTAACCTAACGCTAACCTAACGCTAACCTAACTAAACTTAACCTAGCTTAACGCAACTAAACTTAACACTAACCTAATCTAACGCTAACCTTACCTAATTTAAACTAATCTAAAACTAATCTAATCTATTTCTAACTTAAGCTAACTAGACTTATCGCTAACCCAATATAACACAAAACCTAACTTAACCTAACGTAATCTAACTTAAACCTAACCCCCCCCCCCCGCCCAGGTCGTGTTAGGAGTTACTGGTGTTAAGCTATCAGGTGAAATATACAGGGGTGGTTATTCTTCAGGTCATCCACTTATACCACTTCCTTATTTATTTTAACGTTTCTGTCTGAGATTCCTTCCTTCCTTCCTTCCTTCCTTCTTTCCATCTTTTCTTCCTTTTTTCCTTCCTTCCTTCTTTTCTTCCTTCCTTTCTTCCTTCTTTTCTTCCTTCCTTCCTTTCTTCCTTCTTTTATTCCTTCTTTCCTTCCTTCCTTCCTTCTTGTGGTGATTTTTTTTATAGTTTTTGTGTAAATTCTTTCGTTTTATCCACATGTTTCTTCACCTCAACACTGGCGGTACATAATAGTGAAAACATTTATTTGTAGTTATAAAGGGAGAAGTTACTTATTAATCTGGTGCTATAATAGTTCCCCGGTCGTGTTTTGTTATATAATTTTCTTTACTTTTATTATATTTATTTATCAAAGATGTGTATAGGGAGTTGTTTGTGTATGTGTGAGGGAGGCTGTGTATGTATGTATGTATGTATGTATGTATGTATGTGTGTATGTTTATGTGTGAGGGAGGCTGTGTATGTATGTATGTATGTATGTATGTATGTATGTATGTATGTATGTATGTTTGTGTGTATGTTTATGTGTGAGGGTATCTTAGCTCCTCACAGGATGGGAGGGGGGGAGCAGGCTGACAGGACCACCACACACCAGCCTAGAACCATCCCCACGCCCCTAACTACTACCTGTATCTGCGATCACCTTGATACAGTCAACAACTTGCTGCTTCTTCACTTTTTTCTTCCAATCCTTATCTTTTTTTTTTTCCTTGTAAAAAAAAAAATAATAATAATAATAATATCATGAGGAAGAAAGTTTTTGTTTATTAAATTCTGAAGTAGTGTGTATATAAAGGAAATTGTATTTTAGTTTAAGATAAATATATTTAGATGATATATATAATATTTCGATCAATGAAAAACATTGAATTGTATCACTAAATATTTTCAGTATGATAAAACACAAACACACACACAGAGTCAGGCAGGCTTGGCGGAAAACACAAATAGTCGGCGTTCCCCAAGAGTCAGGAGGCCGCTGGGACCACAGGCAATTATCCAATTTAGACTACGGGGAAATAATAAATTATTGGTCAGTCCTGCCTAACCTAACCTAACCTACACCACCTCTCAACCTTAGAAAATAATTTTAATGCTATTTTACACGTGTGCACTATATATATATATATATATATATATATATATATATATATATATATATATATATATATATATATATATATATCTTTGGTAATACATATAGTTATAGGTAGGCTATATATAGGCTATATAAAAGATTAGTACCAATATGACGGTAATTGATATATACTGTATACGGTATTTTAATGCTTTCTTAAAACTCCATCAAGAAAATATAAAATCTAATTAATTACCTAATATATGCGCCCCCCTTGCTCCCCCAAAAAAAAAGTAAAGAAAATTGTAATATCCTAACTTAACTAATACGTTCATTATTGTGTGTTATCCGGTAAGTGTTTGTTGTGTGTTACTGTATGATCGCTTACACACCTAATTGATTTAGTAATTACCTGTTATTTGATGGTTCGGATCACCTGAATGATATCCACCCCAGGGTATTTCGCCTTAAGATAACCATCCTATCCTAACTTAAACCAACCAAACCTAACCTAACCTAACCTAACCTAAACTAACCTAACCTAACCTAACCTCATCCCCTCCAATAGATGGACATTCTTCAGGTGATACAGTGGTTACAAATATTCAAGAAACTCTTTTTTTTTTCCATTTTGAATTTTCTTAAAACTATGATGAAAGTTTTCCAAAATTCACAGGACAGAATCATCCCATATTTTATGATCATTACTTTGTGGTTTGCGGTCTTGTTTCTTATTGTTTCGTAATGGTAAAGGTATATAAGAAAATATATAATGAGATTGTTGAATCGTCTTCCTAGCTGGAGTTAAAGTTCACTTTTGTTCACTTGTACGAAAGTAAATATTTGGATAAGTCTTGGTGATGTGAGGAATATGGCAGGTGGTAATTACAAGAGAATCACCTGATAATTAGTCCCTACCACGTTAACCTAATCTACCCTAATAGAACCTAACGCTAATTTAACCTAACCTTACGCAAATTAACCTAATCTAACCTAACTTAACGCTAACCTAACTTAATCTAACGCTAACTTAATCTAGTTTAACGCTACCCTAACCTCCCACATAGTATTAAGGGGTTTAATCATCAGGTGAAATAAACTGGGATGTCTAATCTTGTGGTGTTACAATATTTTCTTCATCATTCTTTAAGTTAAACAATAGAGTAATTTGCTTTAATAACTTACTTGAAATTTCTTTTCAAGTTATACAAATAATTAGACTTCAATAGAATCCAGAAAATTTTGGTTTTTATACGACAATATTATTAAACCACACACACACACACACACACACACACACACACACACACACACAAACACATACAAAAACACACTTATTTAAAAAAACAGACATACATTAAAAACACACACGCACACACTGAAAATATTAACAACTAACCGTTTAATATTATTCAATTATGGAAAGTCACAAATAGGTTAAGTTAGGTCAGATTAGGTCAGGTTATATTGGGTAAGGTTAGGTTAGGTTAAGTTAGGTTAGGTTAAACAGACTTATGTAAAATTCTCTCCCTCCCTCACCCTCCAACACCCTCTCCCTCACCCTCCAACACCCTCTCCCTCACCCTCCAACACCCCCTCCCTCACCCTCCAACACCCCCTCCCTCACCCTCCAACACCCCCTCCCTCACCCTCCAACACCTTTCTCACCTCCAACACTCTCATTTCCTCCAACACCCTCTCACCTCCAACATTCCCCGCCGCGACGAAGCAGCGGTCATACGGATGGTGGGCTGCCGCTGTCGCCTTCAGGAGTAGACAGACAGACAGACAGACAGACAGACAGACAGACAGATAGATAGATATATAGATAGATAGATATATAGATAGATAGATAGATAGGTCCCAATCATTTTAAACAAAGGTAAAACTCTTGAGATGTCAGCTTGGTGTTGGGATTCTCAAGAGGTTAGGTTAGTTTAGGTTAGGTTAAGCAGGGTTACAGAAGTAGATCTATGACCGTGAGTTAATGGTGATGTTTTAACGTGGTAGAAGTGGCCATGTTTATTAATGAGGTGTTGTTGTTGTTTGTGTTGGGGGTTGTTTGTTTGTGTGTGTGTGTGTGTGTGTGTGTGTGTGTGTGTGTGATTGTTTAGAGAGTGTGCTTTGTTCGTCATGTGTTTGTTTGTGTGTGTGTGTGTGCTATGTTTTAACCTTTGAATTACAGTTTTTTTTATATATTATGTATGTAAATTGGTTCTTCGAGTTAAATTACTTTTATTTTATTTCATTGTGTTCAGTTGAATCATCTCGAGGCTGTGTTCGATACAGACACACACGGGTTAATTCATCTTAGGATCTATCATCCTAGCTTACCCTAACCTAACCTAACCTAACCTAACCTAACCTAACGCTAACCCAACCTAACCTAACCTAACCTAACCTAACGCTAACCTAACCCAATGCTAACCTATCTTAACTCTTAACATACCCTATAACGCTAAACTAACTTAAACCAAACATAACCTAACACTAACCTAACCAAAACGTAACCTAACCTAACCTAACCAAAAACTAACCTAGCGCTAACTTAATCTATCACCATCAGGTAGCGTTAGGGTGGTTAATCTTCAGGTGAAATAAGTTGGAGAGGCGATTCGTCAGGTGATCCGAGGACTGTGTGTGTGTGTGTGTGTATGTGTGTGTGTTTAATGATTAACGTCTTCACTAACGTGTAAATCTGATTTGAATATCTTGTGCGAATTGAATTATGCACGTAATTATTTTATTTTAATGTGATTTACAGTTTTGTCGTGATTTTTTAATTTTTCGTGTTATTTAAAATTATCACGAAATTTGAAATTATTTGCGTATGATCATAATTTTTCATGTGAATTGAAATTTTCCATGATTTAAAATTTTAAATTAGTTTTTTTTTAAGTTTTTACGGGATTTGATATCTCTAATTTATTTTGTTCTTTCAAAAATAATTAAAAACAATCAGGAGAATTTACTGGAATTGTCTTAATACGGAAGAATATTATTAACAAAATATATGAGTGCTTTTGCGTGAAGGAATTGCAACAAAAATTTTGATTCTTAAAAATACTCAATTGTGTCTAAGTCAAAACAATACACTACTGTTATATACACTATGTCATTCAGTACAAGAGGCAGAAACACTTTACTCTTGTCATGCACAGGACAGTCGGCCGCCCATGTCCGGCAGGTCACCTTCCCGAGGTTGCTTAAACAGCCCACGACCCGTGTGTCATCATAACGTCATCTGTGACTCAGCGCACAAACTACATCACCAGCTTATGGACGTTAATTGCGAATCCTCTATCTTTCCTCTCTGTGTCTGTTGTTGAGCTGATGATCTGATGAGCTACTCAGTGTGTTGTTGACCACTGTAAGGTCTGTGTGTTGCTGGTGCTAAGACTTGAACTCCTGTGTTATTGGTGCTAAAAGACTTGAACTCCTGTGTTATTGGTGCTAAGACTTGAACTCCTGTGTTATTGGTGTTAAGACTTGAACTCCTGTGTTATTGGTGTTAAGACTTGAACTCCTGTGTTATTGGTGTTAAGACTTGAACCCTGTGTTATTGGTGCTAAAAGACTTGAACTCCCAAAGGTTGGTGCTAAGATCAAACCCCTATTATTGGTGCTAAGACTCTGAACTCCTGTGTTATTGGTGCTAAGACTCTGATCTCCTGTGCGGCTTGGTGCTAAGACTTGAACTCCTGTGTTATTGGTGCTAAAAGACTTGAACTCCTGTGTTATTGGTGCTAAGACTTGAACTCCTGTGTTATTGGTGTTAAGACTTGAACTCCTGTGTTATTGGTGTTAAGACTTGAACTCCTGTGTTATTGGTGTTAAGACTTGATCCATCATGTTGTGGTCTACTATGAAATGCTAAGTTTTCTTTTTATTATTATAACAGGAATAAAATTTCTTGGAAAGTTTTGTAAGATGGAGAGTACGTTAAAGTGGGAGGGGGAAGGCAGAGTAAAGGGAGGTGAGGTAAAAGAAGCAGTGTGTTGGTGGTAAAGCGGTAACTTGCGTCTCTTTCGCTAATATGTCAAGGGTTCGAGTCCTGTTTTACCCTGACACACGTGAGGAGGGTGTTATCCAGTGTTACTCTCACTAACAAACATCACAGTTTACCAGGTCACCAGTTTCCTCCTGAACTAACACTGGATTGACTAACCACCCAAACTGCTAGTAAGGTGATTAGTGGTGAAATGATAGAGGAGGAGGAGGAGGGGGGGAGGGAGGGTGATGCATGCTACCGGACTCTTGTGAGTGACTGTACACTGTGTCAGCATAAGAGACATAACACTGCATTACCGTCATATACACGGCAATGGGCTCCGATGTGACTACCTGTCTTCAACGACCAACTTACTCCAGTGTATACGAGTATTCTTTGCGTTATTTAATCATAGGTATATATATATTATTACAAATAGGTTATCATTACATAAGACTCATGGGGTTGTCATTATCGAGACCTTGTGGTTAATAATCACATTTGCATAATACTTATCAACGTCACATAATAATTTAAGTGAACAGTATGATTTTTTCTTATTTTTTTAATCAAGTGGCGGTAATTATCTTATAGCTTATGGAAGAACACTCAAGACTGTGTGTGTGAATCAAAAACCCTCACATCATGTATACATATGTGTTACTAAACCCCAAGACGGACATTACAACACAACACAACACAACACAACACAACACAACAACTACACGAGAGCTGGAGGCGTTGTACTTGAAATAAATTAATACCTTTACCTGAACAGAAACAATCATAATTATTAAATCATTAGAAGAATTATGTAAAAACTAAACATTAACCTGGACACTTTAACCTCAGTAAATAACGGAAGGAATATAGTGTTTTACCTCTCTCTCTCTCTCTCTCTCTCTCTCTCTCTCTCTCTCTCTCTCTCTTACACCTCCCTTCCCCTCACACCTCCCTCACCTCTCTCTCACCTCTCCCTCACCTCTGTGCCACACCTGAGGTAAATTAACACAGACATCAAGGAAACCAAACCAAGATTAATTCTCCTACTTTAATCTCTCGCTTAATCTTAATCATCATATCGTGTCATAATTGAATAGAGATTGATTAAAAGACCTGGTGTAGTGTAGGTGTTGAGAGGTGGGTGTTGTGGGTGTAGTGGGTGATAGGGTGTGGGTGTGGAGGGATGGTGTGAGAAGGAGTGGTGGTGGTGGTGATGGAGTAGTGGTGATGGTGGCGAGGGAGTAGTGTTGATGGTGAGGGAGTAGTGTTGATGGTGAGGGAGTAGTGTTGGTGATGGTGAGGGATAGTGGTGATGGTAGTGGTGTTGGAGTAGTGGTGATGGTGGTGAGGGAGTAGTGTTGATGGTGAGGGAGTAGTGTGTGTGTGGAGTGGAGGGATGAAAAGATAAAGTGGAGTAGTGGGTGATGTAGGAGGCAGTGTGTGGTGATGGTGGTGGTGGTGGTAAGAGATAGTGGTGATGGTGGTGGTGGTGGTGGTAAGAGTAAAGATGGTAGAGGAGTAGGGGGAGATGGAATAGTGATGGTGGTGAGGGGAGTAGTGTGGATGGTAGAGTAGTGGTGGTGAAGGAATAGTGATGTAGTAGTGGTGGTGAAGGAGTAGGATGTAGTAGTGGTGGTGAGGGAGTAGTGGTGACAAATAGTGATGATGGTGGTAGGAGGGAGTAGTGGTGATGGTAAGAGTAGTGGTGGTGAATGAATAGTGATGTAGTAGTGGTGGTGAGGAGTAGTGGTGATGGCAAGAGTAGTGGTGGTGGTGGTGGTGATGGAATAGTGGTGTTTAGTGGTGGTGATGGTAAGAGTAGTGGTGGTGGTGGTGGTGAAGGAGTAGTGATGTAGTAGTGGTGGTGAGGGAGTAATAGTGGTGTTAGTGGTGGTGATGGAGTAGTGGTGATGGTAAGTGGTGGTGGTGGTGATGGAATAGTGGTGTTAGTGGTGGTGATGGAGTAGTGGTGATGGTAAGAGTAGTGGTGGTGGTGGTGGTAGTGGTGCAACAGTAGCCACCTGGAGAAAAATGATCGCGTCATGACCTAGACACAAAACGCCCACTGACTTCCATCGACATTTCTGACTTTCACACGTGGTGTTGGGCTGTGTGGACCTGCCGCCACACACACACACACACACACACACACACACGAATGACTCATGACAACTAACTAATAAGACGTTAGCGGAGATTTCTGAGGTCAATTTGATGGGTGGATTCTGGTATTCCCATTAGGCCGTAAACGATCAAAAAGGAATATGTGTGTGTGTGTGTGTGTGTGTGTGTGTGTGTGTGTGTGTGTGTGTGTGTGTGTGTGTGTGTGTGTGTGTGTGTGTGTGTGTGTGTGTGTGTGTGTGTGTGTGTGTGTGTGTGTGTGTGTGTGTGTGTGTGTGTGTGTGTGTGTGTGTGTGTGTGTGTGTGTGTGTGTGTGTGTGTGATTATCCGTGTTGAACCATTTTAAAGATAAATGCTGTTACACTTAGGTCCTTCTGGTATACGAATTTCAGGCATCTCTTCTCCTCCTCCTCCTCCTCTTCGTAGCTATAACTTCCCCTCCTCCTAGAGCCTGCCCTCCTCCTTCCCCTCCCCCCTCTTCTCCCCTCTTCTCCTCCTTCCCTCCCCTCCTCCTCCCTCCCCCTCCTCCTTCCCCTTCCCCCCTCTTCTCCCTCCTCTTCTCCCTCCTCTCCTCCCCTCTTCTTTTTGTGTATGATAACAGGTAAAAACTCATCATTTGGTAACGGTGCAACTCATGGTTCAGACACTCGAGTAGTGAGGCGAGGCATGTGGCTCTAGGTAGGGAGGGGAGGGGGTGTTACGTGGCTTTGAATGGCTTGATTGGCTTAGTTAGATATGGGTAGATAGATGGCTTAGGTGGGTTTGAGAGTGTAGCTTAGATAGTAAACATGGGGAGTGCCTTGGCTGGTTTAATTAGGGGGGAGATGGTTTAGGTGGGTTTAAGAGTGTGGTTTGGTTGGCATAGTTTGACATGGGTACGGGTTGATTGGTTTAATTAGACATATATAGATGGCTTAGCTGGCATAACTAGACATGAGGGAGACGACTTTGTGGATTTGTTAGACATAGGGAAATGGTTTATCTGGCTTTATTAGAGGGAGATGGCTTGGTGGATTTGGCTGCTTTTGAGGTGGATGAATGACTTGAGGTGGATGAATGGTTTGAAGTGGATGAATGAAACTTTGGAGGTGGGGGTTGAATCTTGTGTGTGTAGAAAGGAGTCTCAGGTGAGTAGGTACAGGTAAGAGGTAGGTTGATGGGTACAGCTAGGTAGGTAAGGTACAGACAGGTAGATACAGGTGAGTAGGTACAGCTAAGGTACAGCTAGGTAGGTAGGTACAGACAGGTAGATACAGGTAGGTAGGGAAGTAGATAGGTGTAGACAGACAGACAGACAGACAGGTAGGTAGGTACAGTCACCCAAAAAAGTCCTGTCGCGAGCCATGAACCCCGAGATTCAGACTCGTGAACCCGAAGCAGTACACATTGATACATTATTCTGTCCATAAATGCTTCGGATTCAAGAGTCTGAATCTCGGGGTACGTGGTTCGCAACAGGACTTTTTTGGGTGACTGTACAACCAAGTAGGTGGTTACAGGTAGGTAGGTAGGTAGGTACAGACAGTCAGGTAGGTAGAGACAGGTAGACACGCCACCAGGTCACCAATACATCACACCAACCATACCACAATAATATACCCCGGGCAGAAACCTAACCTATACCCATGTCTTGTTTTCTTTTACCCCTTGTGTCCCGATCTAATTTGCCAGGGGGGTACTTGTGCCATCATCTATGTTAATAAATGTAAGATATTCATGTTAAGTTGCCCCTCTTGATAATAAATGGCCGGGCGGATGCTTCGGTCAACGCCCAGTGACTAGAAGGTTGATAAGGCATTCTCAACCTTGAGTAGACGTTCCATAAGAGTGATATATCTTAAGTTGCAAAATGGTAGAATGAGCAGTTATGAGCCTTAAGTGGTGGTTGGCTAAGGGTTAGATTGCCTCTGTTCCCCCCGGAGAGACGATTGTAATTCACGCTGAACTTAGGGCGGGTTATGCTGGTGGATCTCTCTCTCTCTCTCTCTCTCTCTCTCTCTCTCTCTCTCATATCCGTACGCCCCTCGATATGACGACGTGCGTAGCAATGGCAAACGTTTAAGGTACTGGGAAATATTATCCACGTTTTCCGAAATTCGATTAAAAAAAGTGATATGTTTAGAGAGAGAGAGAGAGAGAGAGAGAGAGAGAGAGAGAGAGAGAGAGAGAAATATTACGCCCATGGTCTGGCGCCAGGGTTATGTATAGGTGTCTCCTACGTTCGGTCTCCTGGGTGGGCTGTCTTCCTAGGTCTGTCTTTCTATAGGTGGGGTCTCCTAGGTCCGTCTCCCAAGTCGGTCTCCTAGCTCGGTCTCCCAGGTCTTAAGTCTTTCATCTTTATAGTCATTTGTGCATTTAAGTTGACGTTATCCAGGAATCAATAATCTTGATATCATGTTAAGGATTCTGTAAAATCTTTATCAAGGACTCGGTTATCTTACTCTCGCATATATCCAGTATTCTGTGATCTTGAACCACTTAAAACTGTTATCATTTTGTTATCTAGAATTCTGTTATCTTGAAATCTAACTCCACTTAAGATCACCTTAATGTGGATAATCATCATAGCCTAAGAATCGCGTTATCTTTTAGTGCTTAGTTATCTAGAATGGTTATCGATCTATCCAATTAATCCAGTCCACTTAAATGACTCTTGATGCTGTGGATATGTGGATATTCTGCTATCCTTTGTATATCTTGATTATCTAGAGTTGTTCTCTGTTGATACTTACAGGTAATTGGATATCAAATATACAGAACGGAGTGAACGGATAATAAGGTGGTGGGTGACTCGATTAACCGGATAGTGGATAGGTGACTGGAATTAACCGGATAAGGTGGTAGATGACTCGATTAACCGGATAGTGGATAGGTGACTGGAATTAACCGGATAAGATGGTGGTAGATGTGACTCGATTAACCGGATATAATGGTAGTAGATGACTGGATAACCGGGTAATGTTGTAGTAGATGAATGAAATGACTCGGTTAATCGGATATCATGGCAAATGACTAGAATTAACCGAATAATGTAGTGGTAGATGACTCAATTAACCGGATATCATGATGGTAAATGAATGGAATTAACCGTGGGTATTCGTATGAGGAATAACCAGAGCGGATAAAGGTTAAAGCTTTCTTGTGGGACTTAGCTGGGAGGTGAATCCAGGTAAAATAAGCTGGGGGGCTAATCTACAGGTGAGCTCATAAGACGCCCAGGAACATACAGTAGTCAACTAGTTTTTATACAAGAGAGTGTTAGAACGAGTTGAGTTTGGCAGCTGAGGGAACACGCGTCTTGGAGGGGAGAGGAGACAATCTATCTCTAGCATAAGAGAGAGGAGAACAAGAGAGAGGAGAACAAGAGAGAGGGGAGAACAAGAGAGAGGGGAGAACAAGAGAGAGGGGAGAACAAGAGAGGAGAACAAGAGAGAGAGAAGAACAAGAGAGAGGGGAGAACAAGAGAGAGAGAGGAGAACAAGAGAGAGAACAAGAGGGAGGAGCAAAGGGGAGAACAAGAGAGAGGGGAGAACAAGAGAGAGAGGAGAACAAGAGAGAGGGGAGAACAAGAGAGAGGGGAGAACAAGAGAGAGAGGAGAACAAGAGAGAGGGGAGAACAAGAGAGAGGGGAGAACAAGAGAGGAGAACAAGAGAGAGAGAAGAACAAGAGAGAGGGGAGAACAAGAGAGAGAGAGGAGAACAAGAGAGAGGGGAGAACGAGAGAGAGGGGAGAACAAGAGATGGAACAGCAAGAGATAGGGAGAATAGTTGTACAGTATTATGGTGACCTCGTTTCGTCAGCTATGCAGTAGTTTCAGGGGCTGGACGGGGCTGACACCTCGCTGACACTAATTAATGTATGTTGTTTTCCTGTCTAAGCTTCAATACAGACAAAGAACACTGGTGTGATAGGGGTTAGGTTAGGTTGGGTTAGGTTAGGTTAGGTTAGGTTGGGTTAGGTTAGGTTAGGTTAGGTTAGGTTAGGTTAGGTTAGGTTAGGTTAGGTTAGGTTAGGTTTGGTTTGGTTTGGTTTGGTTTGGTTTGGTTTGGTTTGGTTTGGTTTGGTTTGGTTAGGTTAGGTTGGGTTTATTTTGGTTCGGTTGGGTTAGGATTGGGATTGGGTTAGAGTTAGGTTAGGTTAGGTTAGGTTATATTTGGTTAGGTTTGTTTTGGTTAGGTTAGGTTTGTTTTGGTTCGGTTAGGTTTGTTTTGGTTAGGTTGGGTTAGGTTAGGTTAGCTTAGGTTTGGTTAGGTTATATTTGGTTCGGTTAGGTTTGTTTTGGTTAGGTTAGGTTTGTTTTGGTTAGGTTAGGTTTGTTTTGGTTAGGTTAGGTAAGGCATTGTAAGATTAGGTTAGGTTATGTTAGGTTAGATTAGGTTATATTAGGTTACGTTAGAATTGGTTAGGTTACGTTAGAAATGGTTAGGTTAGCATTTGCGTGTCTAATGATGAGGTGAAATGCGCTGCGGTCCCCAGTCTTCACGATACTCAGAAACACATTATATAAAACGAACAATAACTTCAATAATATATCAGGAAAAAACTTCACCAACTGCCTCTGTTCTACACATTAAGTCAACACCACTACTTCACGTGCTTAACAATGCCTTAAGTTGGACCTCTAGAGCACAAACACTCCGGTATGTCAAACACACGTACAAGGTGTAATTTAGGGGGGTGATTTCACCAGTATATAAAAGCAAAAAATTTTCTCAAACATTAAGAATACCTAACCTAACCTAACCTAACCTAACCTAATCTAACAAATCATAACCTAACCTAGCCTAACCTAAGTTAATCTAACCTAATCTAACATAAACCTAATCTAACCTAACCTAACCTAAGCTAACAAATCATAACCTAACCTAGCCTAACCTAAGTTAATCTAACCTAAGCTAACATAAACCTAATCTAACCTAACCTAACCTAATCTAACAAATCATAACCTAACCTAGCCTAACCTAAGTTAACCTAACCTAACCTAACATAAACCTAATCTAACCTAACCTAACCTAATCTAACAAATCATAACCTAACCTAGCCTAACCTAAGTTAACCTAACCTAAGCTAACCTATCCCTTAGTAGTGTGTAATGGTAACGGAGGACCGCAGCGATCTAGTGGATATACTGTACATCTCTCGCCTCCTTTTCCACGGGTCGGTGGTTCGATTCCCGGGCACTCCCAGTTCACCCAGTTGGGGAAGTGAAGGCGGTCGAGTGCAGTACCGCGGCCACACTGTCTCCTTGTGTACTGAAGGATTAGTCTACAGTCATGCCTATGGGACACACTTTCACTTGTCACTGGTAATGGATGTTCAGGGCTGCTTCATGGCACAACACCCACGTATCTAAGTTGGTCCAGGTCACCATAACACATATTTAACACCAGAGACCTTCTCCCCCTCCTTCAGGTACCTCGAGTGTTGACCCAGGTCACATTAACTCACTGACACACTCTGTTCACCCCCCCCTTCCTCCCAGGTCACATCAATGACCCCTGCACGTACCTCTTGTCATTCCTCGTAGGTCATGCCACGAAAGGGGGGAGGGAGGCTACTCTTTCTCACCCCCCCCCCGCCACTTCTAGACACACGGGCATAGTTCAGGTCACACACACACACACAGCCGTCTCTCGCGTGCCACAGTATCGAATAACGTGCGGATCTGCTCTCTACCTACTTATCATTATTTACAAGTAGCGTGGGACTATACTCTTATTTTCTTAATGCCCAAAATATTTCTAGTGGCATTCCTAAGAAATCTCTGCCGTAACCTGGTGCCGTAAACCTGTGCTTTTTTTTTTCTCTCCGGCAATATAACGCCATGCAACACTCGTCAACACAGTCGGAAAGCTCTTCACATAGTAGGAGTGGATGAGCATTATAGGTGGTAGGTAAAGGTGTCGGAGGTGATGGGGGGGGTTTGTGGGGCTACTAGTTACGTGCAACAGTTATCGACGAGGCATGCGAGGTAATGTTGGGTTGTTGGTGATGGTGGGGGTGATGGTGTGTGTGGTGTTGGGGGTGGTGTTGGAGTAGCCCCTGTCCAGGTCTTAACTGTGTGTGTGGTGGGGGGAGGGGGTGGGTGTGTGTGGTGGGGGGTGTAAGTGTGTGTGTGTGTGTGTATATGTGTATTCTTGTCAACAATCTACCTCAGTCAATATCATAAAGGTGTGGGGGCAGCTGACCGTGTTTAAAGGCTTATGAGGAGTCTTATTGTGCCTACTTACTGCCCTGCTGTAGGTGGGAGGGGTGGGGGAGGGATGGTTGGGAGGGGCGTTAGTCTGGAGGGGCTGAAGGAGTCAGGGGAACATGATCAAGAGTTGATTAGGGATGGAATTAAGGAGCTGTTGGTTAGGGAAAAGGGATTAGGGGTGGTCAGGGGTAGAAATATCAAGGGGACGGATATCAGGGAGAAGGTGGGGGGACGGATATCAGGGGGTAAGTGGTTAGGGGACGGATATCAGGGGGAAGGATCAGTGGTGAAATCAGGGAGAGGTTGGTGAGGGGAAGGTGGTCAGGGGTGAAATCAGGGAGAGGTTGGTGAGGGGGAGAAGGGTACCGGGGAAGGTAGTCAGGGGAGGGAGAGAAGGGGGCTTACTATTGTTCCTGCTGGAGGTAAGAGTCGGGAAGGTGTTCGTGAGTGGCCTGTGATCGTTATTGTTCAGGGTGTCAGGGGACATTCTGGGCCTCCGTCCTGTTGCTGCTGAGGGGAAGGAGGGGGGCAGGAGGGGATGTGGGTGGTGGAAGGAAGGCGAGGAAGGAAAGAGGGTGGGAGGGAGGAAGGGAAGAGAGGTTTAACGGAGGGAAGGAAAAGGGGATGAGGGGTGGAGGTAAGAAAGGAAGGGATGGAGGTGAGAGAGGGAAGGAGGAAGGAGGTGAGAGGGAAGGAGGAGATAGGAGGAAGATGAGAGAGGGAAAGGAAGGAACGAGGGAGGGAAGAGAGCTTGAGTAAGTGAGAGAGATAGAAAGAGTGGGGGAAGGAAGGAAGGAAAAGAGGAAGAAGGAAAGAGGAGGGAAGGAAGGAGGGAACAAGACCTATATGCCAATAAGGTGTAATAATAAAACCTATGTCACCTGTCAGAGGAAGGAAATAAGTGTATAATATTAATACTCAATTTAAAACTAGTATAGGTTAAAAAGGCCGCATTATATTCCTCTCTCTCTCCCCCGACATATAAATCCAAGAACTAATAATTTGAAACGGAATTTGTCCTCGTGATTTGATTGTCATAAATAATGCCTCTGTAGTTAATATTATCAATGGTATTATTTTCTACTTCTTTACGCTTGACATTTTACCTTCAAATATGACGTAATATATTATACACCCCCTCTCCTCCCCCCCAAAAAATAGTATTAATATATGAGTGTATGAGGTATAATAGGGATCATGTCTGAAATACGTGAGTTTATGTACAGGTAATGTTAAGTGGGTGGTGAGGCAGGCCGTGTTCACATTATCTACACTGTAATGACATAATAACGCTGGTTGTAATATTCACGTTATTACATCGATCAGGAAAATTCCCTTTGATATTATGTAGGTAGGGAGTGTTCAACGGGGGGGGGGACAGGTGTCTTCAGGTGTACACGCTGCCGTTAAGGGTGTCCAGCGGGGCCAGGTGTCTTCAGGTGTACACGCTGCCGTTAAGGGTGTCCAGCGGGGCCAGGTGTCTTCAGGTGTACACGCTGCCGTTAAGGGTGTCCAGCGGGGCCAGGTGTTCCTAAAGGTGGTTCCACACATATGTTGACGGGGACAGTATTATGTTATCTGGGTTTGTTTCCACCTTAAAGAGGGAAGCTGCCACCCACCTACTATAGCCCCTGGTAGTGTGTTCCAGTGACCTGCAGTACCGGGGTGTGGACCATGGAGGGGTGTGGACCATGGAGAAGTGTGGACCATGAGGGTGACTGAGGAGTGTGGACCATGGGGAGGTGACTTGAGGAGTGTGGACCATAGAGGAGTGACTTGAGGAGTGTGGACCATGAGGGTGACTTGGAGGACCATGGGGAGGTGACTTGAGGGTGGACCATGAGGGCACTGAGGAGTGTGGACCATGGGGAGGTGGACTTGAGGAGTGTGGACCAGAGGAGGATGACAGGGGACTGGAGGAGGGGGACTGAGGTGTGGACTGGTGGGGAGGTGACTTGAGGAGTGTGGACCATGAGGGTGACTGAGGATTGTGGACCATAGAGGAGTGACGGAGGGGGGACCCAGAGGAGTGACTTGAGGAGGTGGGACCATAGAGGAGTGACTGAGGAGGTGTGGACCATGAGGGGTGACTGAGGTGTGGGACCATAGAGGTGAATTGAGGAGTGTGGACCATGGGGAGGTGACTTGAGGAGGGACCATAGTGAGGAATTGAGGAATGTGGACCATGGGAGGAGTGACCATGAGGGTGACTGAGAGTGTGGACCATAGAGGTGACCATTGAACATGGGTTGAGGAGTGTGGACCATAGAGGAGTGACTTGAGGAGTGTGGACCATAGAGGAGTGAATTGAGGAGTGTGGACCATAGAGGAGTGACTTGAGGAGTGTGGACCATTGGGGTAACTGAGAGACAAATCCTTATGGGGTAAATTGAAGGTTCGTCCCGGGTACAGTTTGACCAAGAGAATAAGAGGGTAGGAGGAGAGGAGCGGGGGAAATAGGGGAAGGGGAGGAGGAGGGGGTGGGGGAGAGGTCAGAGTATGGGCGGATAATATATGAAAAATGGAGAAACGAGAAAATAACGGAGAAGAAATGACAAATGAGAGAGAGAGGAAGTGGTGCTAATTTGAGACAGACAGACAGACAGACACGGGGAGAGAAGGAGGTTAGCCATAAGGGTAGGTTGTGGTACGGAGTGAAGGAAGGAGGGAAGGCAGTACGTGAGGAAGGGAGGGAGGGGTGGAGGGTAGTACGTGAGGGAGGGAGAGGTGGAGGGTGAGACTACAGGATGTTGTGGGAAGGATGGGTAGAGGCACCACCCAACGAAGGTCATACTTGATCGTTCTCTACGGAAGAGTGTCAAGATCTAGTTCCCCTCATACTTGAGTGTCTGGGTAGTTCTCAGCCTCCAGCGAGCTTGTTCCTCCACCTGTTGGTACTTGACCTGTAAGAGCTAACCTGTAGAGGCTGACCTTTAGGAGCTGGTCTCTAGGGGACTGACCAATGGACCTTATGACCTCTGAGGGGGAGGTGAGGGAGAGGGGAAAAGGGGAGGGGGCATGGGAACCGGGGGGGGTAGGCATCACCTGTAGTGCTATAAGTAATTCTGTCGTAATCACAAATCATTACTCTAATGTTGCTAGTATTATGTTGACTCCTTTCAAATATTTCACATCTAATTTTCAAATCAAATTTTTCTTCCTCATCGAGTGACGACCGGAAGTGGGGCATTATCGCAAAGTAATATTGGATTGTACGTAATCTTTCCAGTTGTCGAGGTAGAAGTATTTGGCTTCCTTGATTATATAGTTGCGGCGGCGTGTGTTGCACTAATATTTGGTGACCCACTTGACTGCTGACGAGGGGGACTTATTGTGAATCACTAAAAAGGTTAAATCAACTTGGATGGAGATTAAGATGACAGAACCTTAATTTGGTTGAATATTGTATTGTGTTCTGTGTGGTGTTCTGCAGGGGGGCGAATGTCGTGTTCACTTTTGGTAGGGAGGGAGAGGAGTGAGGGGGAGAGAAGGGTGAGGGGGAGAGATGAGGTGGATGGAGGGAGGGAGCAAGTACTATTTTCTATGTTCTTTGTAAATAGACTTTGTTTTGTAATAGAAAAATCAAATCGGAAACGACAATAAATGTACATATTATTATTATTTATATTATTATTATTATTATTATTATTATTATTATTATTATTATTATTATTATTATCGTCACTTATGGAAATAAACAAGGAAAATCACCTTAAACTTTGAAAATTATTGTATGTTTTCTAATTTTTTTTTTTACATGTTTTTTTGGTATTAGAAGTTACGTCTGAACCTATCGTAGTTAACATGTACACTGTGGCACCAAGACTCGTGAGGCGAGTGGAGTGGTGAGGTCGAGTCATGGCTAATCACTGTATCAACACATCATGGGAGCCGAGAGCCTGTAGGAGGAGGACCTACCACCTACAGGAGGCTGGATAATGGTCGAGGATCACTTAAAGACTCCTGAAGAACTCTCGGTCATCCAACACCAACAAGACGCAGACCAGAACATCCAGAGGAAGCAGAAGAGAAGGTGGAAGAGGAGGAGCAACAACAAGGAGGAAGAGCAGAGGAGAGGAACAGTAGGAGGAGGAGCAACAAGGAGGAAGAGGAGAGGTGGAGGAGCAGGAGAGACATCGAAGAGAAGAAAAAAGGAGAGAAGGAAGAACAACAAGAAGAGGAGGAGGAGGAGGAACAGCAGCACCGAGAAGAAGAAGAAGAAGGAGAAGAAGGAGAAGGAGAAGAAGAAGAAGAGTTCGTGGTTCTTGAGGAAGGTGAAGCACAGGGCCGAGGAAAAACAATTACGATACACGCTGAAGGTACTGAAAACACTCACACCTCTTGGAGCGCTTATATACCTGTACCTGTTCACACCTGACTCACTAACAACCTTACCACCTCTACCACCACCCCACCACCAGACACACTGTAAGATCTTGATACGGCTGCTTTGTGTACCCTCATTTATCTGTTTGAGTGAGAGAAATTTATATATTGACAAAGCTCTATGGTATTTGACTTCACTTGGTTTTCCTGGAGGTTCAAGAAGATAGAAAAATAGAAAAAGAAACCTAACCTAACCTAACCTAACCCAACCCAACCCAAGGAGACTATTAACACCTCATCTCAAAAAAGTATCTGACCACAGGTGATAGACATTAGGACTTGCATCGACTTTGGTATATAGTTTAACATAAGTAATGCAATGTGTATTTATTTAAGCGTAATTAATATAATGTTTGGTTACCAATTATAGTAGGATCAATATATGCCACAGAGCCACACATTGGACCTTGAGTCGAACCCACCCTAACAGATACTTATTTGACATGCTGTACACACATTACATTTTCACAAGGGTCTATGCACATTGAATTACATTTTTGTCTGCTCAGAAACAAAAAAAAAAATATTAATCACCGGAATTAATTAGACGCTCAGATTACTTCGTCCAATCAGTGAATCATATTATGTAAATTTATTTTATCAGGAATATTTTATGAATTATTTGGAAATGACTCAAAAACGTGTGTGTGTGTGTGTGTGTGTGGGGAAGTTGGTGAGACTAGTACACTGCAAACCTGTCCACTGGGTCGAGCGTGCAGGGAAAGTTTACCATCATGAGGCCTTTACAGTATGTTACGTTATAGATATAGTATTTTTTCCCTATCTGTTGTTTTCTTCCCTCAACACGCCCCCACGCCCTCAACATTCAGCCGCACGCCCTCACGCCCTAAACACTCTAGCCCCACGCCCTCAACACTAACCCCACGCCCTCATTACTAGCCCCACGCCCTCAGTTTTACCCCCACGCCCTCACGTAAACTTCTTCGGCCCACTCACGTTGTTCTCCACGCCCACAACCGCCCACCTTGCCCCAGGACCAACGCCCGTCGAGTACCATGTGTTCAAGGGGGGAGGAAGGGGGGGGGTGAGGAGGGGGGAAGGGATGCGGTGAGGGGCTCGGATGGTCATTGGGCAGGACTGGAGTGGGTTGTGGTGGTGATTGTGTTGCCATGATGGTGTGGTGGTGGTGACTGTGTTGTGATGGTATTAAGGTGGTGATCGTGGTGATGATAGTGTTGTCATTTTGATGTAGTGGTGGTAGTAGTGGTAATGGTGGTAGCGAGCTAATATTATCGTAATAGTGGTAGGAGGATTGTGGTTGTAGTAGTAGTAGTAGTAGTGGTAGTAGTAGTAGTAGACTGGTTGAGATAGTTTTTTAGTGATTGCTAATGGTGGTAATGGTGGTGGCTGTTGTGGTGTTGGTAGTGATGATGGAAAATTAATGACAAACTTACAGGAACAACAATAACAATATAATGACAATAACAAAACAACAACAAAACAAAGATAAAAAGGAATTAAAGAATAGAATAAGTGATAAAAAGATGTTGGTGGATGAGAAAAGGTCAGAGGAGTAAACTGTGAAGTGAAGGGGAAGAGGAAGTAAGGCTAATGAGAGAGAGAGAGAGAGAGAGAGAGAGAGAGAGAGAGAGAGAGAGAGAGCAGCCCTGGTGGTGGTGGTGGTGGTGGTGGTGCTGCGGCCGGGCATGTCAGTGAGCCATTCATCAGCGTGGGCCACTCCCGTAAGAACCATCCCCTTATTACCGTATTATGGAAGTCTGACCCTTCTCGAATCCGCAACTTATCGCCCGGATTGTGGAAAGGAGAGGAGGAGGAGGAGGAGGAGGATGAAGAGGTGGTGGTAGGGTAGGAGACAGAGGGGGGAGGGGGGGGGATGGTGGTGAACTTCCTCCGTCAATTTTTCTGAAACGGTTGGGCATAGTTTGTTGTTGTTGTTGTTATTTTCTGCACACCTACCTTGTTGCCCCCTTATAGCTATACCAACAAATACACCTGGGGTTTAATTAATCCATTACACACCTTGATATACTAAACAAATTATATTTTCTTTACTACATACAGGAAACAAAGGCAAATTATTCTCGTAAAAAAAAAATGTCGCACACTTATAAATTTTGAGGGGTGAAGTTAGACCACCATAGACAGCACACCTCAATAAAAAACAGTTCCTCCTCCTTCCATCCTCCTTTTTCTCTCCTCTCCCCACACAAGGACTCTAGCTTGAGCCTAAGAATGAAATCATGTACCTAAGTGAAGGGTGGCTAACCCCAGGTGAGAGGAGAGGGGGGGGAGGGAGGAGGGGAGGGGAGGGGGGGGAGGAGGGTGTTAGCTAAGGTTACTGCGGAAACCTTACACTTTGTGGAGGTCGGGTTTACCTGGTTTACCTGTAGGTTTCACTGTGGTGGAGGGGAGGGTGGGGGTGGAAGGGGGGGGGTAAGGGTAGGGGGGAGTAGGTGGGTAGTGGGGGGGAGTTATTTGAGAGGCGACCAGCTCAGGTGCCCTCAGGGTGTCTTGTCAGAACCTTTTGCCTAGTTTAAATTCTTCTCTTGTTGACTTTTAATGCGTGATTTTAGATAAGGTAGATTAGCCTTTGGTGAGAGAGAGAGAGAGAGAGAGAGAGAGAGAGAGAGAGAGAGAGAGAGAGAGAGAGCTGCTCTTTATCACACATTGTTACTGTTGTCGAAAGGCTACAAAAGGACTGAGGTATTTACTACTGATAAGGAATATAGTTTGAGAAAAAAATATAAAAAACTTTTCACATTATAATAAACTTTATTTTTTTTATCTTTGATCACTTAGACGTTACCAAATACCTTTTTTTTATAATTATCTCAACTATGAATAATGATGTATAGATTTACATAGTATTCTTACCATATGTATTATAATGTGTAATATGAGTAATGCATTGTAAATAAGATTAAGAGATATTTACAAATTTACAGGTGATTAAGACTTTGTAAACGTGTCTCTATTTAATATTACATAACTGAAAATATTATGTAATATATGTAATTCCAGTACATAAACCATAACACTGAAATCCAAATGTAATAAAAGAATAACTTACATATTAGCGCCTTCATATGTATTTAGTATATGTAATAACAAAAATATTACCTTTGCAAAATATAAAACTGAGACATTTGTACCACTAACACGTTGTAATGTAAGCCCCATCTTAATAAGAGCGAGAGAGAGAGAGAGAGAGAGAGAGAGAGAGAGAGAGAGAGAGAGAGAGAGAGAGAGAGAGAGATGCGGTATATAACAAGACTCGACTGATATAATTACTTAAAAGTGAACTAGCTCAATACAGGGAGGACGCATGCGGGCTTTGGGACTTGATTCTCCGGATTGTCTTAATAACAAGATAATGAGGCTTTTTACCCACAAGAAGGCAGGACAGCTTATATAAAAAAATATTTCCTCGCTGTGGCGCTCGCTCTGTGGGATAATGGAATTTGAAATTGGCTTAAGTGTTTTCCGCCGATGCCTGATGCTTAGTTTATGTGATGTGGGGGGACTAACTGTGCGGGTTTATTCTTATTTGTTATATTAAGCTTCTCTAGGTGAGGTGAAGAATTGGCACCCCAGTTTAGTTTACCTGGGAGATTTACCTCTTTTATGTTAACTTAACCTAATGTTAACCTAACCTAAACCTAATGTTAACCTCACCAGTCTAATTTGACTTGGTTTAAGTTAGGTTGGGTGGAGTTAGGTTGGGTTGGGTTGGTTAGGTTAGGTTGGTTAGGTTAGGTTGGGTTGGTTAGGTTAAGTTAGGTTGGGTTAAAATCGCATAAAACAGATGGTCGTAGAAGAGGGATATGATCGTTAGAGAGAGAGGAAACAGTGTACTCACCACAAACATCTTGAGAACTGAGTGAATGAGTGAGTGAGTGAGTGAGTGAGGGTGGGTAATTGGCCCCAGGTGGACGCCAGCGGGTGGGGGCTGGTCCATGGCGAGGCTGCCTGCTGAGGACGCCGCCTTGGTCGCCGTCCTTGTACCGTATTTCCGAGTGGATTTTTCCTTCTCGTGTACACATCCACCCACAGCTGTTGACAATTATCCTCATAAGCCACCGCACTACCGTAGTAACTGACCCACCAACCCACCCACCCACCCACCCACCCACCCATCCATCCATCCATCTGTTGCTGTGTGTATCGTATTTGAGGTTAAATAAACGCCATTTTACTCACAGCTTGTTTTGAAAATTTTTATACGCCAAGCGACCATTTCCATGAACCATAGAAAACGGGAATGTATAGAAAATGGTATGGGTATTATTATTATTATTATTATTATTATTATTATTATTATTATTATTATTATTATTATTATTATTATTATTATTATTATTATTATTATTATTATTATTATTATTATTATTATTATTATTATTTATCATTATTTGTATTATTATTATTATTATTTTTATTATTATTATTATTATTATTATTGGTATTATTATTATTATTATTATTATTATTATTATTATTATTATTATTATTATTTATCATTATTTGTATTATTATTATTATTATTGTCATTATTATTATTATTATTATTATTATTATTATTATTATTATTATTATTATTATTATTATTATTATTATATTCGCTTGTGTAAAATAATATAAACTTGACTCAGTTTAAATTTTACTTTAAAATACAAGAAAATAAAGCTCTACATGGAGTCATAATGGCGATTTTCTTTTATTAGTCTGTAAATGTGTCGAGCTTGTTGAGGGGTCGAGGCTTATTGGGGGAGATTAGTCACACGGGCCTGGTGAGTTTCCCTAAAATTGTGGTGTGACCTTTTGTAACATTCTTAGAGTCTTATAGAGCCGCTACCGCCACCACCAGCCATGTCAGACCATTCCCAGAGTCTTATAGAGCCGCTTCTACCATCACACCAGCCATGTCAGACCATTCCCAGAGTCTTATAGAGCCGCTACCACCACCACCAGCCATGTCAGACCATTCCCAGAGTCTTATAGAGCCGCTACCACCATCACCAGCCATGTCAGACCATTCCCAGAGTCTTATAGAGCCGCTACCACCACCACCAGCCATGTCAGACCATTCCCAGAGTCTTATAGAGCCGCTACCACCATCACCAGCCATGTCAGACCATTCCCAGAGTCTTGCCTAGGCCACTTCTACCACCACCATGCATGTCAGACCATTCCCAGAGTCTTATAGGGGCGCTACCACCACCACCAGCCATGTCAGACCATTTCCAGAGTCTTATAGGCCACTACCACCACCACCAATATGTCAGACCATTCGCAGAGTCTTATAGAGCCGCTGCCCACAACACCAGGCATCAGACCATTCCCAGGTCTTATGGGTACTACCACCACCAGCCATGTCAGACCATTCCAGGTCTTATAGGCCGCTACCACCACCACCAGCCATGTCAGACCATTTCAGAGTGTATAGAGCCACTACCCACCTGGCCATGTCAGACCATTCGCAGAGTCTTATAAAGATGCCATAACACCAGGCATGTCAGACCATTCCCAGGAGTCTTATAGAGTACTTCACCACCACCACCAGCCATGTCAAGACCATTCGCAGAGTCTTATAGAGCCTTACCACCACCACCAATATGTCAGACCATTTCCAGAGTCTTGCTAGAATACTTCTACCACCACCAGCCATATCAGACCATTCCCCAGGAGTCTTATGGGGCCGCTACCAGCATCACCAGCCATGTCAGACCATTCCCAGAGTCTTATAGAGCCGCTACCACCACCACCAGCCATGTCAGACCATTCGCAGAGTCTTATAGAGCCGCTACCACCACCACCAGCCATGTCAGACCATTCGCAGAGTCTTATAGAGCCGCTACCACTAACACCAGGCATGTCAGAGTGTTAACAGCTGCTGCTCTGTATATGTGTGTGTGTGTGTCGTGTATAATGGCTGTTGTCTATACATAATCACAAGGATATACATAACATATACATAACATTACATAACAACATAGCTACATAACTTAACAACATAACATAACAAAACACTTGTATTTAGAAATCACTTTAATCATCGTAATTTAATTTCATATCCTGATTGACTTTGTAATTATAAAAATGTGAAAAAAAAAAATATATATATATACAAATTTTCATAGTGGGTTCATCTGTTAGCCTCATTGACCATACCTCTCTCCCTCCCTCCCTCCCTTCCCTTCTTTCCCTTCTTTCCCATCTCACCCTCCCCTCCCTCTCCCCTCCTTCCCCCTCTCTTCTGTTAGCTACGTACTTTTACCTGTATACCTGTCACCCGCGTCTCTCGTACCCTACTCATTCTTGTGTTGTTGTGAATAAGTCAATACTACATTACTGGTGTGAGAGAGAGAGAGAGAGAGAGAGAGAGAGAGAGAGAGAGAGAGAGAGTTTACCTACAAAGACTAAACAATTCCCTAACATCTATAGTGTGTACCTCTGTTTCATCTATAACTCAGAGGTCCGATAAATGCCACCACACTCTATAGCCACAGTGAATAAATCTCAGTTTACTCCTCAGATATTCAGGAATGTAAACTCGGCTCGGGTTTATTCTCAATAAGATGTCAATATTTTGGTAAACCTTAAGAAAATATTCTTTAAACTCTCGTGTACTAGTTAGTGGTGTGTGATGCTCTCCCTCCCTGTTAGACTGTGTAGTGGTGAAGGTATGGTGATGTGATGAGGGTGTGTTGATATGGTGGTAGGAGTGTGTTATGTTGTGATGAGGGTGTGTTGATATGGTGGTAGGAGTGTGTTATGTTGTGATGAGGGTGTGTTGATATGGTGGTAGGAGTGTGTTATGTTGTGATGAGGGTGTGTTGATGTGGTTAGGGTGTGGTGTGTTGTGGTGGTGATGATGAGGAGGTTTTCTCTGGTAGTGAAGGTGTGGTGACGTGTTGACTAAGAGTGTGTTTTGTGTGTGTGTGTGTGTGTGTGTGTGTGTGTGTGTGTGTGTGTGTGGTGCACGTAACTATATCCTGAAGGTCGCTTTTGTAAGGTAAGTTGACGTTCTGAACCTGTCTCACATACATAAATACATACATACATACATACATACATACATACATACATACATACATACATATATACTCTGAATACAAACTAGCCTCTTGCCTTGTGATAAAGTATACTTGAAATAAACTTAAGCTGTTGGTGATATACTACTGCTGTTGACACGGGTTGGTTACTGAGTTGTTATGTTACAAGTGCTGTTATGTCACGCACGTTATTGTATGCTGTGTTGTAGTATGTGTGTATATAACATTGGTTTATATATTTTTGCCGTGTGTGTGTGTGTGTGTGTGTGTGTGTGTGTGTGTGTGTGTGTGTGTGTGTGTGTGTGTGTCAGACCAACTGACACCTGCGTTACGTTCAACACACACCTGTTTCGCCAGGTAGCAGTGTGAAATAGTCATCAGGTGCGGTGCAGAGTCATGCAGGGTGGGAGTGGGGGGACCATAGTGTGGGTGGTGTTGGGGCCGTAGGTGTGGGTGGTGTGGGGGCCGTAGTGTGGGGGAGTGTACCTTACTGTGACTAAAAAAAAAGATCACCTGTAGATTAGACACCCTCTGCTTATATCTACCATTCTACCTGATGGCTAATTAACATAACGCTACCGTACCTGTGCTTGTGTGTGTGTGTGTGTGTGTGTGTGTATTTGTGTGTGTGTGTGTGTGTACAGTACTTGGCGTCACCCTTCACGTTATCTGCCCGGTGTTACGCCATCATAAACACCAGTATACGCCGCGTATATTCATGTGATGCGTCATGGTGACTTTCCCCATGTTGTGTATGTCCATGTTATTACCTACTGTACCTACGTGGTGTGTGTGCGTGTGTAATTACCTATCTACGTGGTTTGAGTGCACGCGGTGTGTTTGTGTACGCTGTGTATGTGTAAGCTTTGCATGCACCTGGTTACTCATCCACGCTGTATGTTCACTTACCTACCACTGTATGTGTATGGGGTCATGGTCCTTCCCCTCATGCTTACACACATACACATTAACTCTCACCTAACCTAACCTAACCTAACCTAACCTAACCTAACCTAACCTAACCTTCTATGCTATCTGTTGTTACATTGTCCCCCGTGTGTGTGTTTGTGTGTGTGTGTGTGTGTGTGAAATTCTGCCTCCTCCTCATTCTCCTTATTTCTCTTCCGTCTTCTTATTTCTCTTCCTTCTTACATCATCCTCATTACCCCTCCTCCCCCACTTCCTCCTGTTTCTCCACCTTCTTTTTCCTTCTCTTCCTTCCTCTTCCACCTTCTTTTTCCTCTTCTTTTTCCCACCACCACCACCACCTCCTCCAGACCTCTACCACACCTACCACAGCCTCTACCACACCACATCTTAATACCCCAACAGCCTCTAAATGGGCCAACAGCAGAGGCTAGTAATCTTCTCTCTTAAACTAATGGTCATTTTGTTAATCCTTTACAATGATAAGTGGGGAAACATTTTCTTGAAGGCATATATGGGTGGGGGTGGTCATGGGGGGTCAGCTCCTGTAAGATGGGGTGAAATAATAGTGGTGGTGGTGGAGATGGTGTGGTGGTGGTGTTGGAGAGGGTGTGGTGGTGGTGTTGGAGAGGGTGTGGTGGTGGTGTTGGAGAGGGTGTGGTGGTGGTGTTGGAGAGGGTGTGGTGGTGATGTTGGAGAGGGTGTGGTGGTGATGTTGGAGAGGGTGTGGTGGTGGTGTTTATTGTAGGGGTATGGCGGTGGTGATGGTTTTTGGAGGAGTGTAGTGTGGTAGTGGTGACAAGTATTGTAGGAGTTATTAAACATTTTGAGTATAAATCCAAGGCACTTCTCCCTCCTAAGCGGTTGCTGGTCTAGGCACTAATGAGCTGGCCATCTCGTCCACCCAGATAGCCCCATGTATGAGCCCAGAAACTTTCAACTCAAAAAAGAACACCAGTGCCAGTAATTGGAAATTTGTTTGTATTTTTGCTGCAAACCATTTTAGTGACTAACCTGCATCTAATCCTCACTGCACACTGCAGTCAACACCTGTCACAGTGAGGGGAAGACGGAAATACTCACCACACACACACACAGGAATATGAGAAATAAGATAACAGAAAGAGATAGGAAATATACTTAGAGAGAAATAAAACGATCGAGAAATACCCAATAAATAATTAGAAAAATATAAATAAAGACTAAAATGAATTGTCTTAAGGTGTAAACGTAGAGGCTGAGGAAACAAAATAAATAAATAAAGTGTTAGACGCAGAACCATTTCATCGTAATAAGTACATAATAAAGTTTACCATTAGGAGTGGTTATAATTGTGCCGGAGGCTGACCTCATACTGTTAGGAGTAAACTTGTGGTGAAAAGGGAGATCATATATCTTGTATTTCATTACATCCTGGTTGTGTTCCCCCCTCGAAACCTCCTACTCCTCCTACTGTTCCTCCTCCTACAGGTTACTAAGAGTCACCATTACATTGTCCATTCTCCTCCTCCTTCAACTCCTACAGACATCCAGACAGACTTACTAGTTTATTTATTTATTTATTTATTTTAATTTACTCGAGTCTTCCTCTGTTATTTTTTTTATCCTTTTTTTATTACTATTGGTGTTTGATAATTAGTTTTCCCCTTATTATTGTGTTTCTTAGTTATTTAGTCTAGTTGAGGTGTTTCGTTAGTTGTGTTGTCATCTGTTGGCTTTCTAACTTGGTAAATAAACAATGATAGATGCTGTGGTGTGTTGATAACTTGTAGAAATTGAGGGATATTATTTTATTGGTTGTGTCAGTCAGTCAGTCAGTCAGTCAGTCAGTCATATCCTATTAAACAGTAAATCAGTCAGTCGTTCTGTGTGCTCCAGTCAGTCCTGTAAATCTCCACTCAGTCAGTCTGTTATTTGTCATACAGTTATTCCCAATGTTATTCCCCCAGTTAGTTAGATCAAAGTAAACAATCCCTCTTCTTCAGACAGTTCACACAGTCAGTCAGTCAGTCAGTCAGTCAGTCTACGGAGAGAGCCAGTTAACACGCTACCATACAGTTACTCTCTCTCAAGCCACATGACAATTATGATGACGCACATGACACCACCACCACCACCACCACCACCACCACCACCACCACTACAACCACCACCACCACCACTACTACTACCACTACAACCACCACCACCACCACCACCACCACCACTACCACTAACTCTCAGATCACTGTCTAGGATGTAATCAGACGAGATATATAGAGATGCTGAGAGGGACGCCTGTGAGGAGAGTGTTATTACCACACACACACACTCCTTCAGGCTAAGGAATGTCGAGTTCATTTCCAGAGTGTGTTTAAGGTGTGTTTAAGGTGTGTTTACGGCTCCAGCGACGTTACTCTAGTGCTTTTTAAAACGGGGATGCGAACTAGAGTGTACTGGTAAGCTTATATTTACCTAGTGTATTTTCGCTCGAGTATAATATTGCTCTGTGTGTTGTTGTGGGAGCAGGGAAGGTGAGGGGTATACTTCTGATTGTGTTAATTGAAAGAGTAGTTATGCATAATGTCGACTACTAAATAGAAAGATGAATGGAAAAATAAATTGTTGATAATACATGATAATTATACTATAAGAATTAACTGAAAATCCACCAACCATTTTTTTTTTCGAAATTGGCCCGAGAGAATTTATTAAAGCGTATGTTTTTTTTGTTTTTTTTGCGAGTAAACGAGAATTATAATGAAGATATTGATGTTAAACTGCCCAGTGTCCGATATAACGTTGATGCTGTTGTCAGTGGTGTGTGTGTGTGTGTGTGTGTGTGTGTGTGTGTGTGTGTGTGTGTGTGTGTGTGTGTAAGTGGCTAAGCGGAGAGTAATAAGAGTTTTTGTGGGGATTCTTAGGTTATTCTCAGGACATTCTTAAGAGTTGAGTAAATGACGGCTACTCTGTTCTTCTTCATCATCCACCACTTGTTCTTCTCCTTCATCCACCACTTGTTCTTCTCCTTAATCCAACACTCGTTCTTCTCCCTCATCCACCACTTGTTCTTCTCCTTGATCCACCACTTGTTCTTCTCCTTAATCCACCACTTGTTCTTCTCCTTCATCCACCACTTGTTCTTCTCCCTCATCCACCACTTGTTCTTCTCCCTCATCCACCACTCGTTCTCCTCCCTCAACCGTCACCCATCCACACACACACACACACATGAGTTATCGACATATTTCAGTAATTATTAATATTATTTATCGGAATTTTTTATGAGTAAATATTTGTAAACATAACTTAGGAACAAGGAGATATTTTTGTAATAAGAAAGAGGTAAATATAACGAGGAGTATCGCTAATTACTCTTTCTTTAGCTGAGGAATATTTAGTACAGTTCTTATAAGTTAATGATTGCAAAAGTTAAAATGTGTGTTATTAAATAAGTCTTTTGCATATTATTGTTGTGTGTTGCGTGTGAGAGCGTAATGAGAATCACTTGGAAAAATTTTTTGTGGAATTATGGCAAGGTTCTGGTTGTGTTTTAGAGTTGTTATGGTTATGGTTGTTGTGGTTGTGTTGTTGTTGTGTTTGGAGTTGTGGTTGAGTTGTAGTTGTGTTAGTTGTAGTTGGTGTTAGTTATGGTTGTTGTGGTTGTGTTGTTGTGGTTGTTGTGGTTGTGGTAGTTATGGTTGTGTTAGTTATGGTTGTAGTAGAGTTGTGGTTGTGTTGAGGTAACAGTGATCACCGTGAGATAGATCATGTAAGATTGTGATCGGACTCAACTTGTGAAAAAAATGACGAATCGAATTTTTCTGATCATTTTCCGATTAAATTATTTTACCGTAAACAACATACTGGATACACGATATATATAGCTAAATAAATAAATAAAATGAATATAAAATAATAGTAATAATAATAGAATATATGATTTATATACGTATATACTGTATATTGCCACGTATGTATTGCGAAAACTCAACAGAGCAATCTCTTGTCGCGTGTATGTGCGCATGCGTGTGTGTCTGTCTGTGTAATAATAATAATAATAAATAATAATAATTAACGGTTTATTGAAAAAGTTCTGCAGCCCGAAGGCTGAAAAAAAACATTGGACATAAATGACTTATTACATACATTGGTGGTTTAACAAAAGTCTTCATTAGAGAAAGGTAAAGGAACATACAGTGAACATACAGATTAATGTAGGTGTTGAACAGCAAACTCGTAGTGTAGTAACTCCCTCCCAGATGGTGTTAGGAGGGACCTCACGTGGTGTAGTAGTTCCCTCAGATGGTGTTATGAGGGACCTGGCGTGGTGTAGTAACTCCCTCACAGATGGTGTGCGTGTATGTGTGCATGTGTGTGTCTATGTACGTAATATCACCACACTCGTGACATACACACTTGCGTCATACATTATAATATTATTTCTGTATTACATAGACGCATATTTTACAGTATAATATTTATTTTATTATTATTACTCAACGAAGTCACGTGAGTAAGATGATCAATGCTCACTTGTGTCTGTGTATGTCAAGTGGGTGTGATTGTTCCCTGCCATCGACAACACTTTGGCGCTCTTGTGTTCTGAGGGTCATAGGTCATAGGTCAATGTCACATCTTTGATAAGGGGTTTAGTGCCTTAGGATGAGTTAGGACAGCGCTCGAGTGCAATCTAGTTATTAGTGAAGGTTCTTGGTACTGACTCGAGTAAAGCTGTTATGAGTGCCGGGTATGTTTATAAGGGCCGGATATGTTTATGAGGGCCGGGTATATGTTTATGAGGGCTGGCATGTTTTTATGAGGTGGGCTGGCATGTTTATGAGGGTTGGCATGTTTAGGGAGGGCCGGGTTTGTTTATGAGGGCCGGGCATGTTTAGGAGGGTCGGGTATGTTTGTGAGGGCTGGCATAAGCCATGAGGGCCGGGTATGTTTAGGAGGGCTGGGTTTGTTTTATGGCGGCTGTGGGTATGTTTATGGCCGGGTATGTTTAGGAGGGCTGGGGTTTGTTTATGAGGGCTGCATGTTTAGGGAGGGGCCGGGTATGTTTATGAGGGGCCGGGTATGTTTAGAGGCTGGCATGTTAAGGAGGGCCGGGTATGTTTAAGGAGAGGGGTTTGATATGTTTATGAGGGTCGATACATGTTTATGAGGGCTGGTATGTTTGAGGACCTGGGGTATGTGAGGGCTGGCATATGTTAGGAGGGCCGGATATGTTTAGGGAGGGCTGGGTATGTTTAGGAGGTGGCTGGGTATGTTTAGGAGGGCTGGGTATGTTTAGGGAGGTGGCCGGGTATGTTTAGGGGAGGGCTGGGTATAGAGGCTAGGGCCGGCATGTTTAGGAGGGTCATATGTTTAGGAGGGCCGATATAATAGGAGGGCCGGAAGGTTAGGAGGGCCGGACATGCTCATCGAGGTGCTAATAAGTCCAATGGTTACGTCATCTGATCTTTTTCTCACCCACACAAAGCGAATGTATTTAAGGGAGGTGTGTGTGTGTGTGTGTGTGTGTGTGTGTGTGTGTGTGTGTGTGTGTGTGTGTGTGTGTGTCATAAACGTCCCGTGTATGAATAACATTTTCTCTTCTATTTCAGCTGTAGACAAATACTTTAAAGCTATGATTGTTATGTATTTATGTATGATGTATTTATGTATGTATATATGTATGCATATATACATGCAAGTCAATATTAAATACATTAGTCCTTTGCTATTAACTCTTATAGAAACATATAAAATTTATATACCTGTATAGGGGAAAAAATATGTATCTATACCCTGACATATAGAGAATAGATTAATTGTTTACCTGTGTGTCTCACCTGTGTGTCTCACCTGTGGGTCTCACCTGTGTGCCTCATCTGTGTGTCTCACCTGGTGGGAGTAGGGAGCGTAGGGAAGTGAAGCTGCAGGTATAGTTTCTCTTGTCAATACATTTTATGAGATTGATCCAGATATGGTGAGACTTACCCGTGTGTTTGTTTGGTTAGGTTAGGTTAGGTTAGGTTAGGTTAGGTTAGGTTAGGTTAGGTTAGGTTAGGTTAGGTTAGGTTAGGTTAGGTTAGGTTAGGTTGTGCTGTTTATAGCGAGGTAGCGAGGTTAGACAACATGACGTGGGAACAACTATGAGTAATCTTATATGGTAATTAGTGTCTAAGGGTGATACCTGTTGGCTGTTACACCTGTATATGGCAAGTCGTAATTATCACCACCTGTAGCGGGGTCTTCGAATAGTTAATTTATTTTTCTGAGTAAAGTTTTTTTCTTATATTTTCAAAACTTTAGAATTCATAGCATGTTGTAAGTTACCATTTGTATTTTTAGTTACTTTTTGTTGCTTTTGTTACTTATTATAAAAAAAATAATTCGAATATTTTTACTTGTTTGTTCTAAAGTCCGTCTCGTATCACTTAATGTTGTTGTTTGTTTTTCATACCTGGTGATTTGAGTTTCATTTTAATTAGTCCAGCGATACACCTGAGGAATGTCCTGCCCGGTTTAATTATGGTGTCGGGGGGAGGGGGGGTCATTCTATCACCTGTAATATTACCTGTTCTATCATTGTTCTATCATTTGTTATATTACTGTTGTATCTCTGTTCTATCACTGTTCCATCACTTATATCATCTGTTCTATCACTGTTATATCACCTTTTCTATCACTGTTCTATCGCTGTTCTATCACGGTTCTATCACCTGTTCTTTCATCTGTTCTTTCACCTGTTCTATCATCTGTTCTATCACTGTTCTTTCACCTGTTCTATCATTGTTATATCACCTGTTCTATCACTGTTCTACCACTTATATCATCTGTTCTATCATTGTTCTTTCACCTGTTCTATCATTGTTATATCACCTGTTCTCTCACTGTTCTTTCACCCTTTCTATCACGGTTTTATCACTGTTATATCCCCTGTTCTTTCACCTGTTCTATCACTGTTCTTTCACCTGTTCTATCACGGTTCTTTCACCTGTTCTATTACTGTTCTTTCACCTGTTCTATCATTGTTATATCACCTGTTCTCTCACTGTTCTTTCACATTTTCTATCACGGTTTTATCACTGTTATATCCCCTGTTCTTTCACCTGTTCTATCATTGTTATATCACCTGTTATATCACCTGTTCTATCACTGTTCTACCACCTGTTCTATCATTGTTATATCACCTGTTATATCACCTGTTCTATCACTGTTCTACCACTTATATCACCTGTTCTATCACGATTCTTTCACCTGTTCTATCACTGTTCTTTCACCTGTTCTATCACGATTCTGTCACCTCATCACGATTCTTTCACCTGTTCTATCATTGTTATATCACCTGTTCTATCACTGTTCTTTCACCTGTTCTATCACTGTTCTGTTCTATCACGATCACGATTCTTTCACCTGTTCTATCATTTCTGTTCTTTCCACCTGTTCTATCACGATTCTTTCCAATTTGTTCTATCATTTCACGTTCTATCACTGTTCTATCACAATCTGTTCTTCATGTTCTATCACGCATTTTATCAATGTATATCCCCTGTTCTTTCACCTGTTCTATCATTGTTATATCACCTGTTATATCACCTGTTCTATCACTGTTCTACCACCTGTTCTATCATTGTTATATCACCTGTTATATCACCTGTTCTATCACTGTTCTTTCACCTGTTCTATCACGGTTCTTTCACCTGTTCTATCACTGTTCTTTCACCTGTTCTATCACGGTTCTTTCACCTGTTCTATCACTGTTCTTTCACCTGTTCTATCACTGTTCTTTCACCTGTTCTATCACTGTTCTTTCACCTGTTCTATCACTGTTCTTTCACCTGTTCTATCACGGTTCTTTCATCTGTTCTATCACGGTTCTATCACTCTTCTATCCTTGCATTCTTCCTATATCTCCCATTATTCATTATATATATTCACATTCTTTTATTTTCTTTTTTATGTCCCTTCCATCGTACTCAAGTAGTTTAGTCTTCGTACTCAAGGGTTTAAGTCATCGTACTCAAGGGTTTAAGTCATCGTACTCAAGGGTTTAAGTCATCGTACTCAAGGGTTTAAGTCATCGTACTCAAGGGTTTAAGTCATCGTACTCAATGGGTTAAGTCATCGTACTCAAGGGGTTAATATAGATTATTGGAAGATGTAGGATAGGTTGGGTTGGGTTAGATTAGGTTTGGTTAGGTTTGGTTGGGTTAGGTTAGATTAGGTTTGGTTAGGTTTAGTTGGGTTTGGTTGGGTTAGGTTTGGTTAGGTTTCGTTGGGTTTGGTTGGGTTAGGTTTGGTTAGGTTTAGTTGGGTTTGGTTAGGTTTAGTTGGGTTTAGTTGGGTTAGGTTTGGTTAGGTTTCGTTGGGTTTGGTTAGGTTTAGTTGGGTTTGGTTAGGTTTAGTTGGGTTTGGTTGGGTTAGGTTTGGTTAGGTTTCGTTGGGTTTGGTTGGGTTAGGTTTGGTTAGGTTTCGTTGGGTTTGGTTGGGTTAGGTTAGGTCAGGTTAAGATGATAATGTCCTCCTTGTGTCGTGAGCTCTAACTGACTCCCTGACAAGTTCATCAATTTTCCTCACTTTATCTCTCATTGATGTGTCTCTCTCATTAACGTCTTATATGAGAAACTCTTGAGTGTTTTATGAGGCTACACCACCACCACCCCCCCCCTCCCTCCTCCCCCTGTGTGTGTGTGTGTGTGTGTGTGTGTGTGTGTGTTATTCTCCTTGATGTGAACGACGTAATCATTTTTATTTTCTTAAGCTGTTCACCTTCACCCTTGAAAGAGAGTTGATGGACTCATTTGTTTTTTGTTAAGTTGGTGGATCTTAAGACAGAGAGAGAGAGAGAGAGAGAGAGAGAGAGAGAGAGAGAGAGTGTGGGTTGTGATGTTATACGTACGGTAATAAGAAAGGTGTTACTGTTATTATTATTATTTATTTATTTATTTATTTTTATTTTTTTTTCTATTTTTTGTTTACCTTACATTAGGTCTTTCTGGAGGTACATTATTAGTCTTATTGGCTATTCTTGAGACATAACTCCCTCTCCCACTCCCCCTTCCCCAGGTCAATGTTTAAACACCTCACACTCGGTACAAAGATATAACTTCAATGACAGTATTTATTTTTACCATTTATTATTAGAGGAGATGTTGTTTTTACCTGTTATAGAGCGATGGTGTGTTAGAGAGAGTTGTTATTGAGAGAGATGACTGAGGAACAAGGAAAAATATTTTTTTTTTTTTTTTACTTGATGCGTGAGATGAGTGCTTGTGGTAAAGGCCGTAACGTGTAGTACAGTAATGTATGAAGAGAGAGAGAGAGAGAGAGAGAGAGAGAGAGAGAGAGAGAGAGAGAGAGAGAGAGAGAGAGAGAGAGTTACCGCCATATGACGAGGGATGCACAACTCACACCCTCGCGAGCAAAAAAGCTTAACGCGGACGCAACAGGCAATTACACTTGGGACGCTAAACAGATGTGCTGCAGGTACAGTATTTACATCAGGCAGAGGTGAACCTAGTGTAGCGTAGCGATAATTAAGTCCCCGTCTCTCATTAGAATTAACCTTAACCCGAGTCATGGCCGCTGCGTTGTTATTGTGGGTTTTTTTTTTTTTTTCCTAGGACTTAAGATATGGTTATTCGATATGAGATTCGCCTTTATGATTTATACGCAAATCTATCCTGGGAGAAAAAAAATAATAACAGGAGAAATATGTTAAATGTGGTTAGGGTTCCTCCTTGTGCCGCCCCTCCTGCACCTCACCTCCTCCCCGTACCTCTCTGTCCTTCTCTGCTCTTCCTCCTTGTTCCAACCCCTCATCACTCCATAACATCCCGCACCTCCCCACACCATCCCGCACCTCCCCACACAACCTCGCTTCTCCATCACACTACGCCACATCACCCCACTCATCCCTACACCACCTCCACCCCACACTACCCCACTCCACACCACCCCTCACACCCCCCCTCTCCCCACGCACCTCCCCGCACCACCCCATACCCCGAGGCTGTACTATACTTGACCATTAGTGAAGGTGTGTGTTTTTTTTTTACCTGTAACTCGGGGTTGTAAAACTAAGGGACCGAAACTTGCGTCCATCTCTCCTGGCCGGGTGATCAGTGGACGCTGGGAGGCACGTAAATGAGTTTTGTTGAGGGTGGTGTTGCTGCCTCCTCTTGCCTCCTGAGTGCTTTGTTTGACTTAGTGTGTGTGTGGGGGGGGGGCTAGTGTGTATGTGTGGGGAGTGTGTGTGGGGGGCTAGTGTATGTGTGGGGGAGTGTGTGTGTGTGTGGGGGCTAGTGTGTATGTGTGTGGGAGTGTGTGTGTGTGTGTGGGGGGGCTAGTGTGTATGTGTGTGTGTGTGTGTGTGTGTGTGTGTGTGTGTGCAGGACTCCTTCACACACACATTAGGTTGATTAAAGATGATGACAGTAGTAATTGTTGTTGTTGTCGTGAGGTTCCTCCTATTACACAACACTATACTCTTGTGTTGTTGTTCTCATATCATGGTGCTAGTACTGTGCTGGGTAGTGCCGTATGCTAGTTAGTGGAAGGTGATGGACAGTGCCGTATGCTAGTTGGAACAAAGACAGTGGACAGTAAAATGTATTGGACAGTATTATGGGTAATAAGGTTTAACATTGGAAATAGTGGAGAATACAGCTCTAGAAATATTGTTACTTAACCACCACCATTATTACTACTACCAGCATCATTAACATTACCACCACTATCTTATAACCACTACCACCACAACCACTTTCACCACCACTACTACAACAGTCACCACGACCACCACCAACTCATCCTCACCTACCACCACAACCACCACCACTACAACAACCATCACCACCACCCCTACTACATCAATCACCACAATTTTCACCACCACAATAATCACCACGACTACCACCTCCTCTTCCTCTTTCTCCTCCTCACCTACACCACCACCACCACTACTACAACAATCACCACTATCACCACCACCACCACTATCACCACTATCACCACTATCACCACTAAGCGAATCGTGTACGAGGTTACAGCCACCAATGACTGTCTTCGGCACCAACCAGGCGCAACGTGACTGGAGGTAAGAGTTGTTGACCACAATACAATCAACGTCATGAGACCGTCACAGATACTACCACTCCCTACTGCGGTATGGTGTGACATGTGACCACATCCCTTGTTATAACTTTTGCGGAATGATGTGACACGTGACCACACCCCTCGTAATTACTCCAGCAGGATGGTGTGACGTGACCACATCCCTCGTCAATATCCTTAACCTACCCATGCTATTACAGGACACGCATGCAGGATGTTGTAAAGGAACACACACACACACACAGACAGAGGCAGGTTGGGAGACGGTAAGCAGGCTGAAGGTTAAGAAAGCCGGGAGGCAAACAGGCTGGCGACGAGTGGTCAGGCAGCTATGCAGACGGGACAGGTATGTAATGAAGCAACAGGTAAATAACAAGGCAGATAGCGACAGGCAGGTAGTAGACCCATCAGACAAGACGATTTCCGGGACACTTAGATTTGGGAAGAGGAACTGAAGGAGGAGGAGGAGGAGGAGGAGGAGACGACGACGAATAAACTGTGTGGCGAACGGGCGGGCGAGCAAGCGGGCAGGCAGGCAGGCAGGCAGAGACGTGTAAGCAGGGGAGATCAGGTGACAACAAACACAGCCAGCAGTCACCGCGTAATTATATGATCCGTCGACGTCAGCTACAGCTAGAGTTTGTGTCCAGGAGGCGGTGCTGAAGCGTGTACCTGTGTTTACCTACGTTAATCTACCGTGGTTGAACGTGAGTAGACAATAGGTGCAAGGTTATGCGTCTGTGTGTGTAGGGAGTTAGGAGGAGGTCGGTGTGTGTGTGTGTTTATGTGTGTTTGTGTAAAAAGTGTACGTATGTTTATTCTGTGTATGAAGGTAAGATCATGAAGTATTTGTCAGTCTGTCTGTCTGTTTTGAGTGTGTGGAGTAGTGGCGGGTGATAAGAAGAGAGAAAGGAGGGTGATAAGTCAATGTGTGAATCATCGTGTATAACATGACAAGACCCCCAGAGTCATCCATCCATTTTGTGTATCAACTTGGTACTCCCTCCCTACCCCCTCACCTCCCCCCTTCCCCTACCTTCCCCCCTCCCCTCTTCCCCTTCTCCCACCTTCCCCACCTCCCCTTCACACCCCTCCCCCGACCACTGGTAATTCTGAGGTGTATATAAGATAATACTTCAGATATGAGACATAATGATGCCTTTAGCATATAAAGTTATCAGCCATGAGGGTTATATCTTGACACTAAAACGGCTACTGGTGTTGATAAGTATTTACTGGGAGTTATATCTGGGAGTGTTTTTACCTGGGTATGAATACCTGGTCAATTAGACTATTGTTATTGTTTTCGTCAGTAAGAAAACAACATCGGCATTGTAGCCAGATCAAGTTAAAAAAAAATCTCTTATAGTTTATCTTGGTCTCTCGGGGGTGAGGTGTGTTTTATCTGGTAATATTTTTTCCTCCATACAATCAGATCTCTATGTTAACACGATGTTTTCTGATAAACCTGTGTGTTCTCTGTGCTTCACGTTGGATATAACACACACACACACACACACGCTATACCTTATCTTCTCGTGTTTGGAGATAAAAACAAACAAACATTGATTAGTACACACCATCACATAGTGTTTATTTATTATCTCACCTGTATTAATTTACCTGTAGCGCTTATTACCATTTTTGCATTATGGCGTCTTGTTCGTTTTCTGTTGACTCACTCAGTACTACGCAACACACTCTTATCTCCAGAAAACGAACTCTCCTCCATACCTGACCACCTTCTTCCAGACAGACACACACACACACACACACACACACTCCTTCCAATGGTTCTAAGAGATGTCTAGTACTTCCGGTTCACACGGTTGATGGATAATTCACGAGCAGAGGATCAAATTATCCCAACTAGACAACCAGACCTTCCTGACCTGATAGTCTTTCTCTCTCTCTCTCTCTCTCCCCCACTCCACCCTTTCCTCATCTATCCCTTCCTCTCTCCCACTCTCCCATCCCACCCTTTCCCTCTTCTATCCCACTCTTTCCCTCTTCTATCCCACTCTACCCTCCCATTCCACTCCCTCTCTCTCATCTCTTACACCTTCGTTTGTATGATGAGTAAACGGCTTGTGGTTTGTTGCCTTACCACAGCATATTTCACTAACAATCTTCACACCTAACAGCCTGCCTGCCTCACCCACACACCCACCCACACACCCACCCACCCACACACCCACCCACACACCCACACACCCACACACCTGTCTCTTTACCTGCACATTAATGATTATTTATGTGTTTACAGCTATACCAATGACAGTCAATTTTAAATCTATCAAAAGTGAGATGAAATTATGTATCATTTTGTTTATGTGTAGTGTAGTCGATTAGGTATCGTGTATTACTGTATCGTGTAATCTCTCTCTCGTCTCCTCCACACCTGTCACATCTGCAATCATCCTCGTCAGTTCACACACCTGTAACTTTTTCTCATATAAGATAAAATTGTACGTTAATTATTTAGTTCGTAGTGGTCATATTCCTACCACACATACACACACACACACACACACACACACACACACACACACAGACAGATGAAGAGACATACGAATACACAGACAAGCAGACAGACAGACAGACAGACAGACAACCAGACATATAACCAAACATAGACAGGCAGATGCAGACTGACAGAACACCTCGCAGCCTCAGTCACGTTACAACAGCTATAGTGAGGATGATGACAAGAAGCCTTCCCTAGCATTACCAGAGGAGCTGAGAACTGGTGACGGTACTGTGTCATTATGGGTGATATTAACATAGAAAATAACTCGGCTGAATACTATAAATTTCACCATGGAAAGTGTGTGTTGAGTAGTGCCGTTAGTTGGGGGGGGGAGAGAGAAGGGGCACACACATATAAACAGACTGACAGAAGGCATAATGAACCCGACACAGATTGACAGATAGATAGATAGATAGATAGATAGATAGATAGATAGATAGATAGATCGGCATATTTTTTGAGGTTTAGTAAATTCGTATTAATGTGTATCTGTTTTTAACGTAAATATTAAATGATAAATGAAAATCAGGAATGACTTTCACCCCATACTTACTGTACACCCGGTCTCTTTTAACGTCAGTCGTGGGTTGTTCAGTGCATGACATATAACGCATGAATTACTGCATAGATAGAGCAATTTGTGGATCACCTGAATTTAAACCTCCCTTTCTCCCCACTCACCTGCCTCACTCTACCTCTCCTCCTCTCCTCCTCCCTCTACCTCCCTCCCCCCCCTCCCCTCCCCCCCCCCTCTCCCCTCTCCCCACCTCCCCACCTGCCTCACTCTCTCCCTCTCTCTACTCTCCTCTCTATTCGCCTCTACTCGCCTCTACTCTACTCTTCTCTCCTCTCTACTCGCCTCTACTCTACTCCCTCCGGCGTACTTCACCTGAAGATTAACCACCCTAATAAGGAGCTAACGTAAACTAATCCCACTGTAACCTAACCTAACCTAACGCTAACCTAACACCCTCAGGTAACGTTAGGGTGTTTAATCTTCAGGTAAAACAATCTGGGTGGCTAATCTTCAGGTATCTAAATCTAGCACAGGTGGTGAATCAACCAGTGACATTATACTTTGTGGTTCAGTAAACACACACACACACACACACACACACACACACACTCTTAACTGTTTTTTGTTTTATCTTCCTTCAATATTATTACATGTTGCCATCCGCCATCATTATCGTATGTGTGTGTGTGTGTGTTGCAGAGTTATGAGTGAGTGTTGCAGATATAGGGGAGTACTGGAAACATGAGGCAATGTTGCAGATGAGGCAGTGTTGCAGACGATGTGAATGTTGCAGACGGTGTGAATGTTGCAGACGGTGTGAATGTTGCAGACGGTGTGAATGTTGCAGACGGTGTGAATGT